>NC_069506.1:38671428-38943928 GCF_027579735.1 Bombina bombina
AAACTTAAAGTACATTTTTTTTAACTGTAGTCTATGTGAAAAAAACTTCAGTCCCTTTTAACATTGTTCAATTAGACGATTAGGTTTCTTGATATATCGACCTGACCTTGTTTGCATTGCATCACTGGCAGGCAAGTCAGTCGAGCTTTGCAAAGTTTCTCTGGCATCTTCATTCTCCAGCTGCAATTGAGTGTTCAATGTATCCTCACAGGTTTCCTTCACTGCCAAATTGTTGTGAACTGATGGAATAGCCATCAAATGTCTACGATTCCTACGTAAACATTGCCCATCATTGGTTTGAGCTACATACGATCTTGGAGAATATTGCTGGATAACTGTCCCTTCAGTATTCCAGCTGTTTGAACCTTGTACTCGCACAGGAGTTTGTACCTGAAGATTCTCCAAAAGCTCGGTAATAGTATTCATTCCTTTTTTCTCTGAGTTTCAATTTGGTTTCTATTACATGTTTTTGTGGGAACCTTTTCCAAGGTTTCACAACTGGTACTCGTGTGACCAGCTGTCTGCCAAACAATAATTCTGCCGGTGACGTCCCACATTTTAAAGGAGTAGCTCTATAGCTAAGAAGAGCCAGACATGGATCCTCGTCTGCATCTGTTGCTTTACGAAGTATGTTTTTCACTATTTTTACTCCAGCTTCTGCTAATCCATTTGCTTGTGGATATCCCGGGCTGGATGTTCGATGTTCAAATTCATAGGTACTGGCAAAAACCCTAAACTCTCTACAATTGAATTGAGGACCATTGTCTGATATTATTACTCTTGGAATGCCATTTCTCGCCAAAATTGCTTTTACTTTTTTGATCACTGTACATGCTGACTCATCTTCCAATAATGCGATTTCTGGGTAATTAGAGAAGTAATTCATTACTAAGATATAATGCAGATTTTTGAAAACAAACAAGTCCATTCCTAACTTTTCCCAGGGTGCCAGCGGGAAGTCCGTATCCAGTATAGGCTCTTTAGGTAACTGAGGTCTGAATTTTTGGCAAGTCCGGAATTGAGTGATCATTGTCTCAATGTTTTCATTCATATTTGGCCAGTACAAAATGTCTCTAGCTCATCTTTTTGTCTTTTCTATACCTGAATGACCTTCATGTAGTCTTTTCAGTATTTGACTTTTCAAACTGGCTGGTACAATTATCTTTTGTCCTTTCAAAAGTACCCCTTTTATCAAAGAAATTTCAGAAATGTATGGTCTATACAGTGATGGCATTAGTGTCTTAGATTTGACACTAGAAACTGCTTTCTTCACTTGACTTAAAAGAGCATCTGTTTCTGTAGCCTGTTCTATTGCTGCCCACATTGCATGACTAAACGGGGCTGTCTTCAAGATCAGATTGACGTGAACAGTCACCTCTTTCTGCAACTGTATGTCCTCATTGTTAAATGGTAAGTAAGCTCGTGACAGAGCATCCGCTACCACCAACTCCTTGCCAGGTATAAAATCCAAGGTGAAGTCATACCTTTGAAGTCTCAGCAACAAACGTTGAATTCTTGGAGATGCATCTATCAAGCCCTTTTGGTAGATGTGAATCAAAGGTTTGTGATCAGTTTCTGCTGAAAATACTCTTCCATACAAATAAACATGACATTTTTCACATCCGTAAACTAGTCCCAGTGTTTCCTTTTCAATTTGAGCATATGATTTTTCAGTATCTTTCAATGTCCTAGATGCATAAGCCACAGGCATCCATCCCGAGCCTTGATTTTGAAATAGAACTGCTCCCAATCCATTTTGTGAAGCATCAGTTGACAACTTTGTTTTTGCTGTTGGATCAAAGAATTGCAGAGTTGGTGCAGTAGTAAGCATGTCCTTCAAAAACTTCCATTCTTTCTGGTGATTCTCTGACCATTCCCAAGCATAGTTTTTTCTGAGAAGTTGTCGCATTAGTACAGTTTTGTCTGGTAAATTAGGTATGAACTTGCCAAGGTAATTCACCATTCCTAGTAAGCGTTGTATATCTTGCTTATTTTCTGGCTGTGGCATTTCTGTAATTGCCTTAATCTTTTTCATGTCTGGTAAAACACCACCTCCCATGAGTTGTTCTCCCAAATATTGAATTGAAGTTTTTCTGAATTGACACTTTGTCTTATTGAACTTCAAATTATTCTCCTTAGCAACATCTAAGACCATCTTTAGCCTTTCATCATGTTCTTGCTTGGTTTTACCCCAGATCAGAATATCATCAATGAATACGGTTGTGCCTGGTATTCATTCAAGAAGTTGCTGCATGGTACTATGAAACACTTCTGGTGCTGAACACAAGCCGAAGGGCAATCGTTTGTAACAGTACCTCCCATAAGGAGAATTAAAAGTGCAGAGTTTCATGCTTTCCTCCTCCAGTGGAATTTGCCAAAATCCTGAGGATGCATCCAGTTTATTGAATACAGTTGCTCCACTTAGCTCCCCAAGCAATTCTGGTTTTGTTGGTAAATGGAAGTGTTCTCTTAAGATGCTTTTATTCAGTTCCTTGGGATCAATACAGATTCTGAGACCCCCATCCGGTTTTTCCACCAACACCATAGAATGAACCCATTCAGTAGGTGTCTTGATTTTCTTTATAATACCTTTATCCTCCATCCTGGCAAGTTCCCATTTAAGACAATCCCTTAGAGCAACTGGAACATTTCGCATGGCATGCACTACTGGACGAGAACCTTCTTTTAGCTGTATTTTATGTTGCATTGGAAGACATCCTATTCCTTCAAATACTGCAGCATAGTCTGTTAATAAATGTTCTATGTCCTCTTCTTTATTACTTCCATCAATGGCATTTACCCTTTTAATCAGTCCTAAAGTTTCACACATTTGAAGACCCAGTAGAGCTGGTTTGTTTCCTGGAACTACCAGAATGTTCATTTTATGCGTTTGATTTCCATATTCCAGGAACACACTGCACTTGCCAAGCACTGGGATAAAATCCCCATTATATGTCTTTAGTTTAACTGAGCTTTTCAGAAGTTCTGGTTTGTTCTTCAATTGGTGATACTTGCTTTGTAAGCAATATTAGTGCCATTTGTAATAGCTTCAATGACCCACTCCTTATTTGTAGCTTTGGTTGTCAAGTATTCCAATAAAGAATTCTTCTGATTCCTCACTTTCTGACTGGTCAACAATGTGAACCGTTTTTTTAGCTTTACACATCTTTTGAAAGTGATTCCTTTTTCCACATTTTCTGCAGATTTGCCCATAAGCCTGACATTGTCTTATGCCATGCTGCATTCCACATCTGGTACATAGCCAGTCTGATTCAGGCTGAGAATTTGCTGTTTGTGTGATAAAACTTTTTCCTTTCATTTTATTTTCATAATGTGGATGCACTTTGTTTTACCCCACTGTAACTGACATTACTGGTGTTGCTGCTGTTCATCATCTTGCTCCTGAGCTCCTATAGCTCTAACATATAGCTGGAATCTTTGCTTAAACCTCTGCCATGCATCTTCCATATTACCAGTCATTTTCAATTCTGGTGGAGGATTTAACTTTTCCATCTTAATGTTCTGAATTATGCAGTATTAATATAAAAGTCTGTAGTGCTGTTAGAATCAGTCAATTGTACAAGTTATGATGCACTTACTCAGTTCATGAGAAGAAGCTGTAGTCAGTCACTCTGCCAGAGCCTTGACTCTCACACTTTCAATTTGCTGCAAAGATTTCTAATGGATTCCTCAGAGTCCTTGCTTGTCAGTTCAGATGGAAGCAGGGAACTCCTTATTCTGACACCATGTTTTATCTTAGTTTATATAAGGAGATCTAGCACAGGTCTTCATAACTGTAAACTTTATTAAGAATGCTATACACACACACACACTATGCAAGAGGCACTTCCTGACTCTACCATTGTGCACATAACAACAGGTTGATATGGTTCATACCAACTGATAATCTCAATATCACACACCTATAGCACAGCCATTACAAGTTTTGAAACAGCCGGCTTGTGTGTGCAATATGGTGGTTTTAAGCTCCATACCACACACAATACAAGCGCTGCTTTGACATGCTCAAGCATGCTTTCCCCATAGACATCAATGGGGAGAGCGGGTCAGAAAAAAAACCTGCGATCGTGGAATGAAAAGCTCCGTAACGCAGCCCCATTGATGGGGAAAAAAAAGTTATGTTTAAACCTAACACCCTAACATAAACCCCACGTCTAAACACCCCTAATCTACTGCCCCCGACATTGCCAACATCTACATAATGTTATTAACCCATAATCTGCCACTCCTGATATCGCGGCCACCTAAATAAATCTATTAACCCCTAATCTTCTGCTCCCAATATTGTGCCACTGTACTAAAGTTATAAACCACTATTCTCCTGCACCCCAACATCGCCCACACTATAATAAATCTATTAACCCCTATTCCGCTGCTCCCTGACATCGCCACCACTAAATAAAGTTATTAACCCCTAAACCTCTGGCCTCCCACATCACTACCACTAAATAAACCTATTAACCCCAAAAACCACCAGCCCCCCACATCACAACAACCTAAATTAAACTATATTAACCCCTAACCCTAACACCCCCTAACTTTAACATAATTAAAATAGAGCTAACTTAAAGTTACAATTATTAACTAAATAATACCTATTTAAAACTAAATACATACTTACCTGTGAAATAAAACCTAAGCTAGCTACAATATAACTAATAGTTATATTGTAGCTAGCTTAGGTTTTATTTTTATTTCACAGGTAAGTTTGTATTTATTTTAACTAGGTAAACTAGTTAGTAAATTGTTATTAACTATTTACTAACTACCTAGTTAAAATAAATACAAACTTACCTGTGAAATAAAACCTAAGCTGCCTTACAATAAAGCCTAACATTACAAAAATAAAAACCTAACATTACAAAAAATAAAAAACACTAAAATTACACAAAATAAAAAAACCTACCAAACACGAAACAATAAAAATTATTCCTATTCTAATACCCTTAAAAAAAAAAAACACCACAAAATAAAAAACCCTAATCTATAATAAACTACCAAGGAGCCTTAAAAGGGCCTTTTGTGGGCCCTTAAAAGGGCCTTTTGTAGGGCATTGCCCTAAAGTTAACAATACATCTCTTTTGCTAAAAAAGAAAATCAAACACCCCATAACAGTATACAAACCCCCAGCCCCCAAACCCACAAAATAAAAATAAAGTAAAACCTAATCTACCCATTGCCCTGAAAAGGGCATTTGTATGGGCATTGCCCTTAAAAGGGCATTTAGCTCTTTTGCTGCCCATTATAAATAAAAAATGTCTATTCTAAAAAGAAAAACCCACCCCAAAACAAAAAAACATTACACAAAATAAGAAACGAATTATCAAAAATAACAATTATTCCTATTCTAATTTCCATTTTAAAAAAAACACCCAAAATAAAAAACCTAATCTATAATAAACTACCAATAGCCCTTAAAAGGGCCTTTTGTATGGCATTGCCCTAAGTTAAACAGCTCGTTTACCTGAAAAAAAATTACAAAGACCCACTAACATTACAAACCTCCACCCCCCAAACACACAAAATAAAAAACTAATCTACCCATTGCCCTGAAAAGAGCATTTGTATGGGCATTGCCCTTTAAAGGGCATTTAGCTCTTTTGCATTGCCCTGAAACATTTAGCTCTTTTACAAAAAGCCCTAACCCTAAACTAAAAAAAAACACCCAAAAAAGTTTAAAAAATCCTAACACTAACCCCCGAAGATCCACTTACAGTTGCTGAAGTCCCGCTTGAAGGATCTTCATCCCGGCGTTTCCATCTTCATCAAGGTGGCAGGTGGCTCCATCTTCATCCAGCCGGGATATTCTATCTTCATCCCGGCGGCGCGGAGCGGGTCCATCCCGAAGACATCCGGCGCGGAGCAGCCTCTTCATCTTGTCGCCGCCGTATAATGAATCTAAAATGCAAGGTGTACGATTCAAATGGGGTCCCTTGTATTCCTATGGGCTGATTTGATTTTGGCTGATTTGAACAGCCAATAGAATTTCAGAATCTTTCATCCTATTGGCTGTTTTGGACAGCCAATAGGATTTCAGTAGCTCTCATCTCCAAAATCAAATCAGCCAATAGAAATGCAAGGGACGCCATTTTGGATGGTGTACTTTGCATTGAAGATTCAAGGTACACCATATGAAGAGGATGCTCCACGCCGGATGTCTTCAGGATCGATCCGCTCCGTGCTGCGGGGATGAAGATAGAAGACGCCTCCGGGATGAAGATAGAAGATGCCGCCTGGATGAAGATGGTGCCGCCTAGATGAAGATGGAGCCGCCGGGACTTCAGCAACTGTAAGTGGATTTGGGGGTTAGTGTTAGGAATTTTTAAACTTTTTTGGGTGGGTTTTTTTTTTTAGTTTAGGGTTTGGGCTTTTCATAAAAGAGCTAAATGCCCTTTTCAGGACAATGCAAAAGAGCTAAATGCCCTTTTAAGGGCAATGCCCATACAAATGCCCTTTTCAGGGCAATGGGTAGCTTAGGTTTTTGTTAGAGTTAGTTTTTTTTATTTTGGGGGGTTGGTTGGGTGGTGGGTGAGGATTAGTCAGAGTAGAGAGAGAGGTGCAAACAGAGGAGTTAGTTAGGTCGCATTGTTGTTTGATTAAGCTTGTACACTTACACATATTTTTACATATTGCACACATTTTGCATACATACATACAAATACACCACACTTTTTTACTAACACCTCACACATTTTATTTCAATTTTACATTGTGATAGGCTGAGTGATTGGTTGTGATTGTGTGTGATTGAACTGGGAGTGAGTGTGAGTGTGTGCGTGTGTGTAGTGTGAGGATGATAGGGAGAGGTAGGGCGTAGGGGAGGGGGGAGAGGAGTGGCAGGGAGAGGAGTATTGGAGAGGACAGGAGGACCAGTGGGGTCCCCGTCAGGGAGTAAGTGGAGTGGGGAGAGGGAGAGCTAGAAGGGATGATGGGAGGGGAGATGCCCGAGAGCCCCAGAGACCAGGCACATCTAGGAGAGGGACAGAGGGTACACATGGGGACAGAAGGGGGGAGGATGGAGAGGATAGGGAGGAACCCACACCAGGGACATCACAGGGAGCAAGCCAGGTGTCCATGGAGGATGAGAGGCTGAGATGTCCCAACTTCTCATTTGATGAAAATGTTGCCCTAGTCCAGGCCATCATGGACAATTACAGTGCCCTCTTTGGGCAGGAGAAGGGCAAAGCCAGTGCCAAAAGGCAAAAAACAGCATGGTTGGCGGTAGAGGATGCCGTCAACAGTGTGGCCCCACAGAGGAGGACTGTTGAGGGCCTTAAAAAGCGGTGGAATGACTGCAAGAGGCGGGTGAAAGAAAAAATGGGGAAGGATGCTATGCACCAGAGGGGAACAGGTGGTGGTCCATCCCTGGACATAGAATATAACACCTGGCAGGAGATGATACGCAGGTCCCTGAGTATCACAGCAGTCCGTGGACTTCCAGGGGCTCATGACTCAGGGGCTGCAACCACAGCACATCATGCTGGTGAGTAACATCCCACACACCAGTATTATATGTATTTGAAATATAACATCCTTTAATATCACACATTCATGTACACAATGAGGAGCATGGTATTTGGCCTACTAACAAAAACATCTACAATTATATTTGACATTAATGCTACTTAACACAATGCAATTCATGATATGAGGTGGAATAGTGCAATACTAACATGTCTCAGAGTAACACAGGCCACAAGCCACATGTAGAGTTTTCAGTAAATGGACACTATAGCCATCACAATACTTTTAGCTCAAGAAAGCAGGTTCTGTGCCTACATCAGGCTAAAGTAAATTGTGTGACCATAGTATCACTTAAAGAGCACATTTTATCCATCATTGACATGTACACATAACTATTGTATGAAGCACATACCTGTATACTGCGCATATTAAAATCCCTCATATCACAAATTACAATGTGCACATGCATGTTATAGAGTTTGACATGAGAATCAGTATAGACCCTAGCATGTATCAATGTACATTGTATGCCCACATGGACATATATATATGACTGTACTAATCCCTCTCATCATTTGACTCCTCCACAGAACCTCCTGTCACGAGGATACAAACCGGCATGCCGCCACCACCACCACCACCAGTCACAGGCATGCAGCCACCACCGTCAGTCTTCAGGCAAACACATGAACAGTATGCTCCCAGCCAGAGTATGGTTGGATGGCTTCAGTTGAGGACCCGGGAGTGATGCCACCACCATTGCCATATGACCCCTGGCAAGATTCCTGGACAGAGGAATATCCTCCCTTTGGCTTTGAGGGGGAGCCAAGACAGCCACAAAGGGTCCATGTATTTACCCCACCCCCCCACAACACAATCTCATGGCAGTCAGGGATTTCACCGACGCACAATGTCACAGGAAGTTCCAATTGGACAGTCTGAGTGGTCACACACTCGTCATCATTGGGACTATCAACCAACCTTACGAGCTCCACCATCCTCAGCAATTGTATGAGCTCCACCATTGGCAGATGGAAATAGAGCAGATTCTACAGCTGCCCCACATGAACCAGCAGTTGAAGCTGGCCCACCACCACATGAACCAGCAGTTGAAGTTGGCCCACCACCACATGAACCAGCAGTTGAAGCTGGCCCAACACCACATGAACCAGCAGTTGAAGCTGGCCCTGCACCTCAAGCAACAACAGATGCAGGTGACCCTGCCACACAAGCACCTAGAAGCCCTGCTGCTCAAGAGCCTGTGGATGCATTGTATTCACCCCTGGGTGAGGAATACATTGCACTCCAGAGGAGGCTCATAACAAGAACGGAGAACATACAAAGAGGCCAAGAGAGGTTCTTCAGGAGCAAAGAGAGGAGACAACAATGTAGCATAGAGCTACAGAGGGACATGGCAGCATCGTTAAGTGCAAGTGTTCATAACCAATCACAGATGATGCGAATTCTGTCTGATATGCAGATGCAAATGGACAATAGATGGAGAGATCAAAATCAACTCCTGGGTGTGTTGGTTGAGCACTTTACACACTAGCAGGACACTGCCTCCAGCCTATCATCTGTGGCCAGCACACCAGCAGAAACATCAGAATCTTCTCAAACCAGGAGAACAATGCAATCCACTACAGCCACCTCAGCTCCCTCATCCAAGAAGCCAAAAAAAAAAAAATATTCTTATAGTTCACCATAAATCTTGTCCTCTGTTATATACCATATAATTGTCATCCACATCCATGTGAGGTGTGTTTTAGTACACTAATATTGTTAAAACATATAATATGACCTGTGTGGAAATGGCAAAAAAATGTAATATTATCATGTTTATGACATATTCATGTTCTATAAACCACATCACATAGTTGTGTATGAAGGGTACATATAGTAATATTCACTTATAAGATGTAAATCAAGGTTTCTCACATCCAATATAAATTGACACATGGGTATATATATAAATAATAATGTATTTACAGAGGTGTGAACATAAGGTATAAACATCCATTTTCATTCTTATTAATGATAGTCAATAAATCATAGTGACCTAAACATGAATTAAACAAATGAGACATTTTCAGTAATTAGGGTGGTTAAGGGAAGTGGGGTGGGATGTAGTAGTTTCACTTACATGCAGTGGAAATCCGCACTATGTAATTCTGCAAGACATGATATATACACATGCAATGGTTGGTGAGGTACAGTCAAACATCATAATACATGTGAATGTTACGGTTTACTGTACTTATGAGCAAGTAACTTATAGGTGAAGTATTCACGGATGACAAAGTCCCTCACTTCATTCCCCCTCAGTGTCCCTTTGTCCACATCCTCAGGTACAGGAACCAGCTGCTGATCTTGTTCTAGTTCTATGTCCCCCAATATATGTGTGTCCACAGCAATGTTATGTAGAATACAACATGCATTGACAATGGAACACACTTTGTTGGGGTTATACTGTAAAGCTCTACCTGTCAAATCCAGACACCTGAATCTGGTTTTGAGTAGGCCAAAGCTCCTTTCTATTACATTTCTGGTCCGTATGTGGGCCTCCTGGTACCTGAGTTGTGGCTCTGTAAGGGGGTGTGCCAAGGGGGTTAACAGCCATGGTCTGCAGCCGTACCCTGCGTCACCTGTCATGTAACATATGTATTATGATTACTACAGGTTCATCATGTGCTTAAAGGAACATAACATGGATTTCATTTAAAATATATATTTTACAAAAACATTACCTTTGTGCATTGTAAGCAATTTACTTTTATGCCAGGATTAGTCTAGACAAAATTCTATTTTCATGATTCAGATTTTATAGTATAATGTCCCTTTAAAGGGACATGAAACACACATTTCTTATTTCATGAATTAATAAGAACCTGCAATTTTATTCAACTTTATAATTTACTTCTATTATGTATTTTGCTCCATTCTATTGATATCATTTGCTGACAAGCATATTAGATATGCTCATTAGCTGCTGATTGGTGGCTGCACATTGATGCCTCATGTGATTGGCTCATCTATGTGCATTGCTATTTCTTAAACAAAGGATATCTAAAGAAAGAATGAATCAACATAGATAATAGAAGTAAATTGTAATATTGTTTAACATTGTATTCTCTATCTGAAACATGACATAATTATTTTGTGTTTAGTGTCCCTTTAGTAGAAATATACAGACAGAATGAAGGTAGTGCATACTCACCAAGCAGCCAACCTCCCGAGAGTGTTCCAGAATCAAAAAGCTGGAATAAGGAGGTCTGGCGCAGGATGTAGAAATCATGGGCACTCCCTGGAAATCCTGCATACACATGTGTGAATTTCAGAGTGGTATCACAGACCATCTGGCAATTCAAGGAGTAAAACCCTTTCCTGCTAATATAGAGGAATGGCTCCTCATGTGGGGCCACAATACGCACATGTGTGCAATCAATTGCCCCCATGACATTGGGAATACCCCCCAGTCAATAGAAGCCTTGTTTAAGACTGTTCCATTCCTGGGGGATACGGGGGAAATGAATGTATTGCTGTGTCTGGTTATCTAGAGCAGTCAAAACCTCCCCTAGGAGCCTGGAGAAGGTGTACTGCGCTAGGCCAGACACAAGCCCCTCTGTTGACTGGAATGAGCCGGATGCCAGGAAGTGTACAACACACAACATCTTCTGCATACCAGTCAGAGCTAGGTTCCTATTCGCTTGAGGGTCAATATCATCCTTCAAGACCTCATATAGGTCAATAAGGCTTGCAGAAGTCAAGTGATACTTTTCCCTGACCTCCCCTTCTGTCATTCCAAACAGGGTGACCCTAACCCTGTGTAGCCTTGGTGCCCTTGCTCTTCCCCTCTGCTGATGCCGACGTCTTATAGGCCCTGCTGGCCTATGACCAGCTGCAGCAACAACAGCAGCAGGGGCAGCACCAGGAACAGGGACAACAGCAGGAGGAGCAGGGACAGCAGCAGCAGGAGCAGGGACGGCTACAGCACCATGACCAGGGACCTCAGCAGCAACTATAGCACCAGCAGGTATATCCTGAACAACAGGGGCTTGTAGGGCTTCCAGCACCCCTTGTGCCCCACAATGCTGTCTATCTATGTATTGTAGGTAAAGCAGGGAAACCTTGGTGGCTAATGAGGGTGTACATTGCCAGGTGTTTTAAGGCTGCAGGTGAGAGGTTGTGCTGTTTGTGATTGGTTTGACACATTTGCAGGGGCAGGAATAATAAATGCTTAGAAGAGGTTTAACTGTTTGAGATCAAGCGGCTGATATGTATGTGATTACGCATGCGTTTGTTAGGCCTTCAGGGAGTTACGTTGCTTTTTTAGTCAGTGCAAGGGTTACTGCGCCAGCAATTTGTGGCGAGATAAGAATGGAGTAGATTTTCTGAATTCTGTGCGCGTAAGTCCTTACGCTGTATATTGGATACCAAATTGCGCGTCTGTTCTATGTTAGTCTATGGGTAAAAAAAATACGTCCGAAGGGTGCAAAATACGAGCGTAACTTGTATGCTACGCCGTATATGTAATACCAAAATCGCGTAAAATCTGGCGTCGCCGGCTTTTGCGGGTGACGCTCCATATGTAATGGAGGCCCCGGAGTTAAAAGACAAAAAGTGAGCGTAGAGCAAAATTTTGCTCCAAATCTCACTTCAATACCAGCGCTGCTTAAGTCAGCGGTGAGCTGGTGTAACGTGCTCGTGCACGATTTCCCCATAGGAATCAACGGGGAGAGCCAGCTGAGAAAAAGTCTAACACCTTCTAAAAAGCAGCGTAAAACTCACTAACGCAGCCCCATTGATTCCTATAGGGAAACACATTTTATGTTTACACCTAACACCCTAACATGAACCCCGAGTCTAAACACCTGTCATGATTACCTCCGTTCATCGCCGTGTCGCCGCGGCTCCCGGAACTTCTCTGTGTGTCTGACGTCATGTTGCTTAGCAACATGACGCTTTCTCGACACACCCCTCTGATGACGGTTACGCTCCTGCCTTTAAATCACGGCGGGAGATCTGAATCGGGGCCCGTTTGTTTGTTTTCCTTTGGAGTGTGAGTACCTTATCAATTCTGTTCTTTTGTGTACCGACTTCTGCCTGCCTGACCAAGCCTCATGCCTAAACCCTACTTGCTGATATTTTGATGTTGACTTCTGCCTGCCTGACCTTGCCTGTAGCCTTTACCCTTTTGCTGATACTTGGATGCCGACTTCTGCTTGCCTGACCTTGTCTTTTGCCTCTACCTTTTGCTGATATTTGGATGCCGACTTCTGCCTGCCTGACCTTGCTTTTGCCTTTATCTTTAAACCTTTTCTTTGATAAATAAAACCTGCTAAAAGGGACATTTTACTTTTACAAGCTGCAAAAGAGAACTTTGCCTTTCTGTCTGTTATAAACCTGCTTAAAGGGACATTTTACTTTTACAAGCTGCAAAAGAGAACTTTGCCTTTCTGTCTGTTATAAACCTGCTTAAAGGGACATTTACTTTTACAATCTGCAAGAGAGAACTTTGCCATTCTGTTTGTTCTAAACCTGCTAAAAAGGGACATTTACTTTTACAATCTGCAAGAGAGAACTTTGCCTTTCTGTTTGTTATACACCTGCTTAAAAGGGACTTTTACTTTTACAAGCTGCAAAAGAGAACTTTTCCTTTGTTTTACAAGCCTGCTAAAGAGGACCTTTTTTCAGAAGCTTCAAGTAAGAGCATTTCCTTTTTGTTCTTTGTACTGCTTAAAGGGACGTTTTATCCTTTGTGGCTTTCCTGCATTCTGGAACAATATTCATTTTAGTTATCCTCTAATCTGCTTCCTGAGTGGGTCACGTCCTGGATATTTCTCAGTGTGCTAGCGTGTGCTTTCAATTCACGCTAGCAGTTGGGTTACATCCCGGATTGATTCCAGAGCGGCTGACATTACAAACGGGGCCATAAAAATGGACCCCACTGAATTATCTATGGCCGTGGCTCACCAGGGACAGCTCTTGGGTTCTCATGCCACTCACTTGCAATCTCTGGACACTAAACTTGATCAAATTACTGCTCTATTACAAAATTTGGTTGCTACCGCACCTCCCAATCCTAATCCCAATCCAAATCCGATTGAGGCATTACCTCCTTCGATTCCTAACAATCAGTCTCAGGTACAACTAAGTCCCAGGATACCTCTTCCGGATAAATATGATGGGAATCCTGAAGAATGTAGAGGCTTTCTGAATCAATGCCGCCTTCATTTCCGAAATAGCCCTACTCTTTTTGCTACTCCCTCTTCTAGAATCACATTTCTTATTTCCTTAATGAAAGGAAAAGCCTTGGCTTGGGTATCACCTTTGCTAGAAAAGAATGATCCTATACTGTTGGATGTTGATACATTTCTATCTACGTTCTCAAACGTATTCGATAAACCTGGAAGGTCATCTGCTGCTGAAGCTACTCTCCTGGATTTACGTCAAGGAAATCAACCAGTCTCTCAATATGCTATTGAGTTCCGCACCCTTGCCTCTGAAACCACTTGGAATCAGGGAGCACTCAGAGCCGCTTTCCGTAAAGGACTTTCTGAGCGTCTCAAGGATGAATTGGTGTATCGTGAACTTCCAGAGTCCTTAGAAGCCTTAATAAATCTCTGTATCAGTCTCGACGCCAGGTTTCGTGAACGCCAACAAGAAAAGGATAGAACACAGAGGACTTCAACTCGAACTCCTTTTCGTTTGGCTCCTCGTTTTTCTAATCCAGTCACTCCAGTCTCTCCTACTACTGATCAGGCTGAACCCATGGAAGTAGGAAGTATAAAATTAACTGAGACTGAACGCTTGAGAAGACGGACTCTTGGCTTATGTCTGTACTGTGGCCTTAAAGGGCATTTATTAAGGGATTGTCCTACTAGGCCAGTAAAAGCCAGGGCTTAACTCTAGTCCAGGGAACTGAGTTAAGCCAAAATAGTGGTCATTCCCTATACAAGAAACTTTTTGTTCCAGTAACTCTTCTAATTGGACATAAGAAGATCTATACCCAAGCTCTAATTGATTCTGGTGCTGGAGGAGTGTTCATTGACTCTACATTTGTCTCTACTCATTCTATACCCTTACTAAAGAAGGAGTATTCCATTTCAGTCTCTACGGTCAGTGGAGATCCTTTGGGTTCTGGATACATTCAGTTTTCTACTCAACCCTTACTCCTCACCGTAGGAATACTTCATTCCGAGACAATTTGTTTTGATGTCATTCCCACTCCGCAATTTCCCATTATCTTGGGATTACCCTGGCTCCAGATTCACAATCCCATTTTTTCTTGGACTTTCGGTGAACTCACTTCCTGGGGATCTACATGCCAGACTAAATGTCTTCAAAAGATTACTAAGTTACCACTCACTATTGCTCTCACAGTTGAAACTCCGGAATCCTTACCTATGCATTATCATGACTTTGTGGATGTTTTCTCCAAAAAAGAAGCTGAACGTCTTCCTCCTCATCGCCCTTTTGATTGTCCCATTGATCTCCTTCCTGGGGCTGCCTATCCTCGAGGCAAGACATATCCACTTTCTAAACCAGAAAACATGGCTCTGGAAGAATATATAAAAGACAATCTGGCTAGAGGATTTATTCGGCCCTCCTCTTCCCCTGTAGGGGCTGGTTTCTTTTTTGTGGGAAAAAAGGATGGCGGATTAAGACCCTGTATTGATTATCGAGGATTGAATCAGATTACCATCAAGAACAGTTATCCTCTGCCCCTTATTCCTGAACTTTTTACTTATCTTCAGGGAGCCACCATTTTCACCAAACTCGACCTACGTGGTGCATACAACTTGATCCGTATACGCAAAGGAGATGAGTGGAAGACTGCCTTTAACACTCGATTTGGGCATTATGAATATTTGGTCATGCCCTTCGGGCTATGCAATGCTCCGGCGGTTTTCCAGCATTTTGTAAACGAGATCTTTCGTGATTTTTTGAATATCTTTGTTATCATATACCTGGACGACATCTTAATTTTTTCTCAGAACCACCAAGATCATGTGCACCACGTCAAGAAAGTACTTCAACGTCTAAGAGAATTCCATCTGTTTGCTAAACTGGAGAAATGTTCTTTCCATCAAAAATCCATACCCTTTCTGGGTTATGTAATATCGGCATCTGGATTCGAAATGGACCCTACTAAACTTTCTGCCATTTTGGATTGGCCTAGACCTGATTCTTTGAAGGCTTTACAACGTTTCCTAGGCTTCGCCAATTATTACAGAAAGTTCATCAAGAATTTTGCTACTATTACTTCTCCTCTTACTTCTCTCACTAGAAAAGGACAAAACTGTAAAGTATGGCCGTCTGAGGCTATAGAAGCTTTTGAATCTCTCAAAGAAGCTTTTTCCTCAGCTCCTATCCTTCGTCATCCAAATCCTGAGTTTCAATTTATTCTGGAGGTGGATGCTTCCGCTGTTGCTGCTGGAGCTGTTCTGTCTCAACGAATACCAGAGACTGGAAGGATTCATCCTGTTGCTTTTTTCTCTAAAAAATTCACTCCTTCCGAATTTAACTATGACGTAGGGAATAAAGAGTTGCTTGCCATCAAAATGGCATTGGATGAATGGAGACATTGGCTGGAAGGTACTTCTTTGCCATTTACTATACTTACTGATCATAAGAACCTTCTGTATCTCCAAACAGCCAAACGATTAAATTCCAGGCAAGCACGCTGGTCATTATTCTTCTCTCGGTTTCACTATAATTTGTCTTACATACCTGGTTCAAAAAATATTAAAGCAGACGCCCTTTCCAGACAATTTCAAGATACCCCAGTTCCTGAGGCTGGTACCATTCTCCAACCTCATGAAGTCATTGCCCAGTTAACAACTTCTTGGTTACAAGAATTACAGTCCGCTCAAGAGCATCTTCCTTTGTCCTGTAAACCTCCCGATGGTTTACTCTTTGTTCCTGAACGCCTTCGTTCCAAGATTTTATTTTGGGCTCATGATAGTCCCCTTTCTGGACATCCTGGCATCAGTATTACCACTCGAAACCTCAAACAACATGTCTGGTGGCCTACACTCTCTCAAGATGTGAAGGATTACGTCTCAGTATGCACACAATGTGCCATGAACAAAACTCCACGCCAACTTCCTTCAGGATTACTCCAACCATTGCCTATACCTCACCAGCCTTGGACTCATGTATCCATGGACTTTATTACCGATCTTCCCTTGTCCACTGGGAACAATACTATCTGGGTGGTGGTCGACAGGTTCACTAAGACTGCTCATTTTGTACCCTTGCCAGGATTACCATCTGCCAAAAGACTCTCTGAACTTTTTATTTTACATATTGTAAGAATCCATGGATTTCCTCTAGATATTGTTTCAGATAGAGGGGTACAATTTGTTTCTCGATTTTGGAGGTCACTTTGTAAACATTTTGGAACTACTATATCTCTCTCTACTTCTCACCACCCACAATCGAACGGTCTGACTGAAAGAGTAAACCAGTGTCTTGAAACATATCTTAGACATTATGTGGATCATTATCACTCTAACTGGACTTCTTACCTTCCTTTGGCTGAATTGGCTCATAATGCCCGGTACAATTCCTCCCTTCAGACTTCTCCTTTTCATGCAGCTTATGGGTATCAGCCTAGAACATTCCCTTTGCATACTTCCTCCACAGTGAATCCTGCTTCTGATCTTACAGCCCGAAGATTAACTCGACATTGGCAGAAGATACATCGTATTCTTTCTGTAACTTCTAGACGATACAAGTTCTTTTCAGACCTTCGACGGAAGAGGGCTCCCAAATATCGCCCTGGTGATAAAGTTTGGATTTCCTCTCGATTTCTTCGCCTGAAACAACCTTCTAACAAATTGGGACCACGATATGTGGGTCCTTTCCGAATACTGGGTCAGGTGTGTTCCACTGCTTATCGGGTGGCTTTACCCAAGTCTCTCAAAGTCCATCCGGTATTCCATGTTTCTCTTTTAAAACCTGTGATGATTAACAGGTATTCTAAGCCTTTTTCCAAACCTCCACCGTTATTGGTGCATGGACACCCTGAGTTTGAGATCAGCCATATTCTAGATTCCAAGTTGCGGGGCAAGAAATTGTATTATCTCATTCATTGGAAGGGTTATCCAGTCACGGAACGTTCTTGGGAACCTGCTCATCAAGTAAATGCTCCTATTTTGGTCAAGACCTTCCACAAGACTCATCCTGATAGACCTGGTCCTGTCCCCCGGAGGGGTCCTTGAGGAGGGGGGTGCTGTCATGATTACCTCCGTTTATCGCTGTGTCGCCGCGGCTCCCGGAACTTCTCTGTGTGTCTGACGTCATGTTGCTTAGCAACATGACGCTTTCTCGACACACCCCTCTGATGACGGTTACGCTCCTGCCTTTAAATCACGGCGGGAGATCTGAATCGGGGCCCGTTTGTTTGTTTTCCTTTGGAGTGTGAGTACCTTATCAATTCTGTTCTTTTGTGTACCGACTTCTGCCTGCCTGACCAAGCCTCATGCCTAAACCCTACTTGCTGATATTTTGATGTTGACTTCTGCCTGCCTGACCTTGCCTGTAGCCTTTACCCTTTTGCTGATACTTGGATGCCGACTTCTGCTTGCCTGACCTTGTCTTTTGCCTCTACCTTTTGCTGATATTTGGATGCCGACTTCTGCCTGCCTGACCTTGCTTTTGCCTTTATCTTTAAACCTTTTCTTTGATAAATAAAACCTGCTAAAAGGGACATTTTACTTTTACAAGCTGCAAAAGAGAACTTTGCCTTTCTGTCTGTTATAAACCTGCTTAAAGGGACATTTTACTTTTACAAGCTGCAAAAGAGAACTTTGCCTTTCTGTCTGTTATAAACCTGCTTAAAGGGACATTTACTTTTACAATCTGCAAGAGAGAACTTTGCCATTCTGTTTGTTCTAAACCTGCTAAAAAGGGACATTTACTTTTACAATCTGCAAGAGAGAACTTTGCCTTTCTGTTTGTTATACACCTGCTTAAAAGGGACTTTTACTTTTACAAGCTGCAAAAGAGAACTTTTCCTTTGTTTTACAAGCCTGCTAAAGAGGACCTTTTTTCAGAAGCTTCAAGTAAGAGCATTTCCTTTTTGTTCTTTGTACTGCTTAAAGGGACGTTTTATCCTTTGTGGCTTTCCTGCATTCTGGAACAATATTCATTTTAGTTATCCTCTAATCTGCTTCCTGAGTGGGTCACGTCCTGGATATTTCTCAGTGTGCTAGCGTGTGCTTTCAATTCACGCTAGCAGTTGGGTTACATCCCGGATTGATTCCAGAGCGGCTGACAACACCCCTAATCTTACACTTATTAACCTGCCGCCCCTGACATTGCCGACACCTGCATTATATTTATCAACCCCTAATCTGCCGCTCCGGACACCGCCGCCACCTACATTATACTTATGAACCCCTAATCTGCTGCCCCCAACATCGTCGCCACCTACATTATATTTATTAACCCCTAATCTGCCGCCCCCAATGTCGCCACAACCTACCTACACTTATTAACCCCTAATCTGCCGCCCCCAACGTCGCTGCCACTATAATAAACATATTAACCCCTAAACTGCCGCACTCCCGCATCGCAAACATTAGTTTATTATTATTATTATTAACCCCTAATCTGCAGTCCCTAACATCGCCGCCACCTACCTACACTTATTAACCCTTAATCTGCTGCCCCCAACGTCGCCGCCACTATATTAAATGTATTAACCCCTAAACCTAAGTCTAAACCTAACCTTAACCCCCCTAACTTAAATATAATTAAAAGTAATGTAAATAAATATTCCTATCATTAACTAAATTATTCCAATTTAAAACTAAATACTTACCTATAAAATAAACCCTAAGCTAGCTACAATATAACTAATAGTTACATTGTATCTAGCTTAGGGTTTATTTTTATTTTACAGACAAGTTTGTATTTATTTTAACTAGGTAGAATAGTTACTAAATAGTTATTAACTATTTACTAACTACCTAAAATAAATACAAAAGTACCTGTAAAATAAAACCTAACCTAAGTTACAATAACACCTAACATTACACTATAATTAAATCAATTCCCTATCTTAAATACAATTAAATCAATTAAATTAAATTTGCTAAAGTACAAAAAAACAAACACTAAATTACAGAAAATAAAAAACAAATTACAGATATTTAAACTAATTACACCTAATCTAATAACCCTATCAAAATAAAAAAATGCCCCCCCAAAATAAAAAAAACCTAGCCTAAACTAAACTATCAATAGCCCTTAAAAGGGCCTTTTGTGGGGCATTGCCCCAAAGTAGTCAGCTCTTTTACCTGAAAAAAAAAATACAAACAACCCCCCCACAAGTAAAACCCATCACCCACACATCCAACCCCCCAAATAAAAACCTAACTGAAAAAACCTAAGCTTCCCATTGCCCTGAAAAGGGCATTTGGATCGGCATTGCCCTTAAAAGGGCAGTTAGCTCTTTTGCAGGCCCAAAGTCCTTAACCTAAAAATAAAATCCACCCAATACACCCTTAAAAAAACACTAACCCCCTGAAGATCAACTTACTGTTCTGAAGACCGGACATCCATCCTCAAGGAAGCGGCAGAAGTCTTCATCCAACCGGGCCGAAGTCTTCAACGAAGCCGGGAGAAGTCTTCATCCAAGCCAGGCGAACTGGTCCTCCAGACGGGCAGAAGTCTTCATCCAGACGGCATCTTCTATCTTCATCAATCCGACGCGGAGCGGCTCCATCTTCAAGACATCCGACGCGGAGCATCCTCTTCATCCGGAGTCTTCTTACTGAATGAAGGTACCTTTTAGTGACGTCATCCAAGATGGCGTCCCTTAGATTCCGATTGGATGATAGAATTCTATCAGCCAATCGGAATTAAGGTAGAAAAAATCCTATTGGCTGATGCAATCAGCCAATAGGATTGAACTCACATTCTATTGGCTGATTGGAACAGCCAATAGAATGTGAGCTCAATCCTACTGGCTGATTTGATCAGCCAATAGGATTGAAGTTCAATCCTATTGGCTGATTGCATCAGCCAATAGGATTTTTTCTACCTTAATTCTGATTAATTCTATCAGCCAATCAGAATCTAAGGGACGCCATCTTGGATGACGTCACTTAAAGGTACCTTCATTCATCTTTAGTCGTCGGAAAACAGAAAGAGGCGCCTTATGGGACAGTATCGTGGTGTCGCTATAATGCAGGTTGGAGCAGACAGCACACACAAATGGCAAGATACTCACAAGTGAGATGGCATAAACGTATGCCAAACTAGACAGGACGGAACCTTAGTCGCCCGCCAGACGGTCCAATAGGAGGAAGGCTCTAGCGCTCCAATGGTCCAATCCGCTACATCAAAATCAGGCAGAGGGACTAGAGAAATGGACCTTTATGAGAAGGCTGCCAAATCGACACATAAATTGAGACCATCAGGGTACATGCTTTTCAGCAGATGGATCCAATAAGTCTCCCTCTGTCTGAGCAAAACTTGAGACAAGAACAGTTCCGCTCTTCTATTTCCTCTTTGAAACTGTCTGGGAGGAGTTCAGCCTGAACTTTGTACCATAAAACTCATAACTACTGACTTTCAAATGTGGTAGGACTCTTGACAGGAGAGGGTGTACCGCTCACTTTTTGGCCTCCCAGGACAGACTCGTAATACCGGTGTTATGCAACTCCCACAGAAAAAAGACTTTACGAAGTTTACGTAAGTCGTTTTGCGGTAAGGCCAAAAAGTGTGCGGTGCCCCTAAACCTGCAAGACTCGTAATACCAGCGGGCGTAAAAAAGCAACGTTAGCACCTGTTAACACTGCTTTTTTAGCTTACCGCAAAACTCGTAATCTAGCTGTTAGATTTTTTAATTTGACAGGTAAGTTTTAATTTAAGATAGGGAAATTGTAATTTTAATATAAAGTTAGGGGGGCGTTAGGTTTAGGGGTTACTAGTTTAAAATAGTTTATTGCAATGTGGGGGGCTTTTGGTTTAGGGGTTTATAGTTTATTTAGTATATTTCGTTGTGGGGGGCTTGCGGTTTAGGGGTTATAGGTTTATTATAGTGGCTTAATAACTTGAGTATAGTGGGGGCGAAGTGGGCAGACGGCAGATTAGGGGTTAATAATATTTAAATAGTGTTTGCAATGTGGGAGGGCGGTAGTTTAGGGGTTAATAACTTTATTATAGTGGTGATGATGTCGGGGAGCGGCAGAATAGGGGTTAATACATTTTATTAGTGGCGGCGATGTCGGGAGCGGCAGATTAGGGGTTAATAGTTTTATTTTAGTGTTTGCGATGCGGGAGGGCCTCGGTTTAGGGGTTAATAGGTAGTTTATGGGTGTTAGTGTAGTATTTAACACTTTATTTATGAGTTTTATGTAACAGTTTTGTTGCGTAAAACTCATAACTACTGCTCTCAGATGGTGGTACAGATCTTGTCGGTATAGGCTGTAACGCAAGCTTTTTAGCCTCACTGAAAAACTCGTAATGGTTGCGCTATGGAAGTCCCAAAAAAAACGTAATTTTTACGAGTGCGCGTTGCGTTACAGGCTAAAAGGCTTGCTGTACAGCTATACTGACAAGACTTGTAATGGCTGCGGTGCTGTTTTAACTCTGAAATGGCCATTTTTTTCAGCGTTAAAAGATGAACACGCAACTCATAATCTACCTGTATGTAGGGAATCTTAAGTGCTTTTAACTGCATACTTAAAGGGAAATGAAACACAAACTTTTTCTTTCATGATTTAGGTAGAACATATAATTTTAAACAACTTTCCAGTTTACTTCTATTATCAAATTTGCTTCATTCTCTTGGTATAATTTGTTGGAGCAGCAATGCACTACTGGTTTCTAACTAAACACATGGGTGAGCCAATGACAATCTGTATATACACTTTATGCAGCCACCAATCAGCAGCTAGAACCTAGGTTCTTTGCTGCTCCTGAGCTTTCCTAGATAAACCTTTAAGCAAAGATAACAAGAGAAGCAAGCAAATTAAATAATAGAAGTAAATTGGAAGACTTCCGGTGGGCGGGACAGACGCGCGCAGGAGAGCAAGCTGTTACACCATCTGCACCATGCCCGTGCCTGATCTCCCTTGGCGGCAGGGTTTTGATAGCAGCCGGGGGCACTGAGACAGCCGGTGTGAGGCTGGAAGGAATTAAGGCCATCAGCACCCTTCTCCTGGAAGTCAACGGAGGTGCCGTAGCGCATACTCTGAAGGAGGACGACACTACACACAGCGCTTGAACCACACAGCCCGGTAGCAGAGGCAAGTAAAAGAGAGACTATTGCATTCCGTCTGACCTGTAAGTCTGAACCTTCACAATGGCGACCAGGGCCTCATATGTGAATATCGAAGCTGTAGAGCTGTGAGTAAAATTCATACAAACATTTGAGAGCTAGGCTTTAATTACCCACAAGGGGGGGGCATTTAGTGTACTTGATCTCAATGAAGATGTCGGTGGAGGCTGAAGACGAATCATGATTGTTCAAATTCCATAGCGCTTGGGAAATTTATGGGTCTATTTGAATCAAGGCCTTTTTTTGGGATAAAATTACACAAAGGGCCGCAAAATCAGGGAATTAAGTTGATTTATCTTGCAGAGTGCACCTAAAATGTGGAACTTCTGACTTTTTGGTGGGATCACCCACATTATCGGCACCCATTAAGAAACATATCCCTGCATTATAATTTAGAAAACTAACAGGGAAAATAAGTTTAACTAAGAAAATTGCTTGATGTGTACAGATGGGCCCCTACTTATCAAGCCGTCGACTTTCGAGCATTCGCCGGCACCAATACGCTCGCCTAAGATCGCCTAACATCGCTGCCGCAGACCTGAATATGTTCGCCAAAATTATCAAGAAAGCTGTCAAAAAGTACGGTGCGATGAGCAGCGGACTGTTGTTAACTAACAGTCATCTCGCTGCTTATCGGCTTATTCGCATCTTTCTTGCTACCCTGTCACTAAGCACCCACACTAAACTATACTGTTTTACCCCCTATACCGCCGCTCCCGAAGCCCCCCGCACCTAAATAAAGTTATTAACCCCTAAACTGCTGCTCCTGGAGCCCACCGCAACTCTAATAAAGTGTTTAACCCCTAAACCGCCGCTCCCGGACCCCTCCGCAACTAAATAAAATGTATAACCCCTAAACCGCCGCTCACGGACCCCACCGCCACCTACATTAAATTTATTAACCCCTAATCTGACCCCCCTACGCCACCGCCACCTAAATTAAATGTATTAACCCCTAATCTCCCGCCCCCAACGTTGCCACCACTATATTAAATTTATTAACCCCTAAACCTAAGTCTAACCCTAACACCCACTAATTTAAATATAATTTAAAATAATCTAAATAAATTATTCCTATTTAAAACAAAATACTTACCAAAATAAACCCTAAGATAGCTACAATATAACTAATAGTTACATTGTAGCTATTTTAGGGTTTATTTTATTTTACAGGTAAGTTTGTATTTATTTTAACTAGGTAGAATTGTTACTAACTACCTAGCTAAAATAAATACAAATATACCTGGAAAATAAAACCTAACCTAAGTTACAATTACACCTAACACTACACTATAATTAAATAAATTAAATAAATTAACTACAATTAACTACAATTAATTAAAATTAAATAAAATTAACTAAAGTACAAAAACAAACAAACACTAAATTACAGAAAATAAAAAATAATTACAAGTTGCAACTAATTACACCTAATTTAATCCCCATAATAAAATAAAAAGCCCCCCCCAAAATAATAAAAATCTCTACCCTATACTAAATTACAAATAGCCCTTAAAAGGGCTTTTTGCGGGGCATTACCCCAAAGTAGTCCGCTCTGTTACCTGTAAAAAAAAATACAATACCCCCCAACATTAAAACCCACCACCCACACACCCAACCCTACTCTAAAACCCAACCAATCCCCCCTTAATAAAACCTAACACTACCCCCTTGAAGATCACCCTACCTTAAAACGTCTTCACCCAACCAGGCCTAAGTCCTCAACGAAGCCGGGCAAAGTCTTCATCCAACCGAGCAGAAGAGGTCCTCCAGACGGGCAGAAGTCTTCATCCAGGCAGCATCTTCTATCTTCATCCATCCGACAAGGAGCGGCTCCATCTTGAAGACATCCGACGCGGAGCATCCATCCAGACCGACGACTACCCGACGAATGACTGGTCCTTTAAATGACGCAATCCAAGATGGTGTCCCTTGAATTCCGATTGGCTGATAGAATTCTATCAGCCAATCGGAATTAAGGTAGGAAAAATCCTATTGGCTGATGCAATCAGCCAATAGGATTGAGCTCGCATTCTATTGGCTGATTGGAACAGCCAATAGAATGTGAGCTCAATTCTATTCGCTGATTGGATCAGCCAATAGGATTGAACTTCAATACTATTGGCTGATTGCATCTCTTCAAGATGGAGCTGCTCCTCGTCGGATGGATGAAGATAGAAGATGCTGCCTGGATGAAGACTTCTGCCCATCTGGAGGACCTCTTCTGCCCGGTTGGATGAAGATTTTGCCCGGCTTCATTGAGGACTTCTGCCCATCTGGAGGACCACTTGTGCCCGGCTGGTTGAAGATGTCTCAAGGTAGGGTGATCTTCAGGGGGGTAGTGTTAGGTTTTTATTAAGGGGGGATTGGGTGGGTTTTAGAGTAGGGTTGGGTGTGTGGGTGGTGGATTTTAAAGTTTATTTAGTTGTGGCGGGGTCCGGGAGCGGCAGGATAGGGGTTAATAATTTTATGTAGGTGGCGGCGGTATAAGGGCGGCAGATTAGGGGTTAATAGGTATAATGTAGGTGGCGGTGGGCTCTGTGAGAGGCGGTTTAGGGGTTAATACATTTATTAGAGTTGCGGCTGGGTCCGGGTTCGGCGGTTTAGGGGTTAAACACTTTAATAGAGTTGCGGTGGGCTCCGGGAGCGGCGGTTTAGGGGGTAATATGTATAATGTAGGTGGCGGCAGTGTAGGGGGGCAGATTAGGGGTGTTTAGACTCGGCGTACATGTTAGGGTGATAGGTGTAGACGTTCCCATAGGAATCAATGGGATATTGGGCAGCAGCGAACATAAGCTTTCGCTGCTGTCAGACTCCCATTGATTCCTATGGCAGGTATAGTGGCGAGCGTACCTGGTAGGTATTTGATAACTACCAAAAGTAGTCAGATTGTGCCAAACTTGCGTTTGGAACATCTGTAGTGACATAAGCATTGATCTGTGTCGGACTGAGTCCGCTGGGACGTATGTTACGTCACTATTTTCTACTTTTGCCGGTTTGTAGGGCTTGATAACTACGGTGAATCAGGCTCGTCACAAATACGCTGCGGAATTCCAGCGTATTTGCGGTTGACAGCTTGATAAATAGAGGCCATGGCCCGAACTGTGCATTAACCAGCTGAAACAAAAGTTGAATAACTATCACTTTGTTTGGTTCATACCCTGAGGAAGAAGGAACAGTAAGGAGAGTGTGATACATGGACACTAACGTTTTGAATCCCAAGTAAAAATATAAGCCAGGAGTTATAACCATCGAGAATTTAGCATAAAGATAACTGGCTTAGCAAAAATAATCTTTCAGGAATAATAACAGTTGTGGACAAAATAAGTCATCATACTGAGGGTCATAAGACCTTTAAAGGGACATGACACCCAGATTTTTTCTTTCATGATTTAGAAAGAGAATGCATTTTTAAACATCTTTCTAATTTACTTCTATTATCTAATTTGTTTTATTCTCTTGATATTCTTTGCTGAAAAGCATATCTAGATATGCTCAGTAGCTGCTGATTGGTTGCTGCACATAGAAGCCTCATGTGATTGGCTCACCCATGTGCATTGCTTTTTCTTCAAGTAGGGATATCTAAAAAATGAAGCAAAATAAATAATAGAAGTAAATTGTAATGTGGTTTAAATTTGTATGTTCTATCTGAATCATGAAAGAAAGATTTTGGGTTTAGTGGCCCTTTAAGGCCTTACAGAATATAATTTATTACGCTTTAATAAGCCTTATAACAATCTTCTAAGGAACTATTTTTCATAGAAATGTTAAGTTATGTAATATTATATGCAGGTCCAATTTGCTTATTCTGAGGGAATAGTGGCTAATAATCCTTAGAACGCTTAAAGAAACTAGCATTCTGAGCTATAAATGGTATACTAATGGTTTCATACTCAGAGTAACATAAATTTAAAATACATCATTTTGAAAATGGTCTGATTAACACTTAATTGTCATACTTGGAGCATACTGTCATATATACCAGTCTGCTGTGTGTATCTTGTACAAATGACTGATTCTGGCTTATAGAAAGGGGTACTGCTTGTGTATTTACTTTTCACCTCTCTGACTGGGTTTAGACTCTGCTTTGTAAGCCTGTTAAAGTAAATAAATGAATATGATTTACTAACTATCGGCTAGATTACGAGTTTTGCCGTAAGATGATAAAGCAGCGTTAACAGGTCCTAACGCTGCTTTTTCACTACCGCTGGTATTACCAGTCTTGCAGGTTTAGGAGCACCGCACACTTTTTTGGCCTTACCGCAAACAGACTTACGTAAAGTTCGTAAAGTCTTTTTTCTATGGGACTTCCATAGCGCTGGTATTACGAGTCTGTCCTGGGAGGCCCAAAAGTGAGCGGTACAGCCTACCCCGTCAAGATTCCTAACACATTTTAAAGTCAGTAGTTATGAGTTTTACACTACAACGCCGTAGCATAAAACTCATAACTAAAGTGCTAAAAAGTACACTAAACACCCATAAACCGAGGCCCTCCAGCATCGCAAACACTATAATAAAATTTTTAACCCCTGATCTGCTGCTCCGGACATCGCCGCTACTATAATAAACATATTAATCCCTAAACCGCTGCACTCCCGCCTTGCAAACACTAGTTAAATAATATTAACCCCTAATCTGCTGCCCCTAACATCGCCGCCACCTACATTATACTTATTAACCCCTAATCTTCCGCCCCTAATATCGCCGCCACATACATTATACTTATTAATCCCTAATCTTCCGCTTCGGACATCGCCGCAACCTACATTATATTTATTAACCCCTAATCTGCTGCCCCCAACATCGCCGCCACCTACCTACATTTATTAACCCCTAATCTGCAGTCACCAACGTCACCACCACTATTCTAAATGTATTAACCCCTAAACCTAAGTCTAACCCTAACCCCTCTAACTTAAATACAATTTAAATAAATCTAAATAAAATTACTATCATTAACTAAATAATTCCTATTTAAAACTAAATACTTACCTGTAAAATAAACCCTAAACTAGCTACAATATAACTAATAGTCGGCTAGATTACGAGTTGTGCGTTAGGGTTAAAAAGCAGCGTTGAGAGGTCCCAACGCTGCTTTTTAATGCCTGCTGGTATTACGAGTCTTGAAATGACAGGCTCACCTCTCACTTTTTTGGCCAGACTCGAAAATACCGCAAATCCACTTACGTCAATTGCGTATCTATATTTTCAATTGGACTTGCATAGTGCCGGTATTACGAGTCTGACCAAAAGTGAGCGGTAGACCCTCTCCTGTCAAGACTGATACCGCATTTTAAAGTCAGTAGTTAAGAGTTTTACACTACAACGCCATAGCATAAAACTCTTAACTAAAGTGCTGAAAAGTACACTAACACCCATAAACTACCTATTAACCCCTAAACCGAGCCCCCCCCCACATCACAAACACAAAAATACATTTTTAACCCCTAATCTGCCGAACCGGACATCGTCGCCACTATAATAAATATATTAACCCCTAAACCGCCGCACTCCCGCATCGCAAACACTAGTTAAATATTATTAACCCATAATCTGCTGGCCCTAACATCGCCGACACCTACCTACATTTATTAACCCCTAATCTGCCGACCCCAACGTTGCCGCCACTATATTAAATGTATTAACCCCTAAATCTAAGTCTAACCCTAACCCCCCTAACTTATATATAATTTAAATAAATCTAAATAAAATTACTATAATTAGCTAAATTATTCCTATTTAAAACTAAATACTTACCGATAAAATAAACCCTAAGATAGCTACAATATAACTAATAGTTACATTGTATCTAGCTTAGGGTTTATTTATTTTTTTTTAATTTTTTTTTTTGTGGTGTAAATTAAAATCTTCAAGTTTATTGATAAACGATAAAATTCAGCACAGACATGTAGGATGACAAACAGGCAAACGTCTGACGTGTTTCGCGCCCCCACGTTTCCTATCATGATTGTTGATGCAAAACTGATAATCCACCTTTTTTTTAATTTTATTTAATAATCTTTTATTGAGATTCCTGCTGTACAGACAACACTGAAACGACATTGGAAAATATATACAAACAGAACTGAAGTTATTCCTCATTCAAATTACAAATAAAGATTAAGATTGTACACTGGATAGCAATACAAAGTTTGAGAATCTCATTTTTAAGTAATTAAAGAAAAGTGGTTAACAGTGACTAATACAATGGTTACTTATGAACCAAATAATATAGGAACATAAGCATACTGAAGAAGATAGCCACAGAAATAGTACATACAAGTTTAGTAGATTTTAATAGCATACAAACAATCTATACGGATTGGTATAAATGAGTAATATGATGAGTTAGCCTCAAATATTAGGTGCCACTTACTTATATCAAATGATCCCATAATAGCTTGTTGCCTCAACCTATGAATTGCTATCCCTGCCATCCTTACCGGCTGAGGGTAGGACAGGGAATCAGGGCCTCAAATGTATATTTTATGTGAGCATAGATAAGCAACAACCCCCACAACCATATTGATAGTGACTTATTAAGGACAAAATGCTTGTAAGCTGATGTATACCAAGAAAGAGTGTCAGCGGGTAAACACCGCTTAAAATAAAGCACAACAGTAGCAGCAAAAAATTAGGTTATTACTTTGGAAAATCTAAATTCGCCCTATTGAAACAGGGGTGTCAGAGAGGAAGGAGGAACTATTAGCTGAGGTAGATAATTGGGAAATAAGGATTGTTGCTAAACTCACTATAAGATAATGCCAAAAATAAAAAATAACATCCCCAGCCCCCCCAACACATATTAACCAAATTATTGCGTAGGTTAGAGTCTCATAACATAAACTTAGACCAAGCAGTCCTCGTGTGCTAGATAAAAACGTGGTATAACAGTCAATGAAAAATTCTCTGGAGAGAACGGTGGAATGCATCCTCTCTTACCCAATGCCCTATCTAGTTAGCAGTCCACAGCAGTATGCCCAAAGCTCCCAATGTATAAAATTAGGGCAAAAAGTCTCCACATATGGTTTCTCAGCACCCAAGCAATAGATCGATAGACCCACCGCTCCCAGCCGTACCGGATCAGCATTTACCAGCACATGCAGGGCCAAGTGTTGTTGATGTTCCAGAGAGCATGTCTCTATCGGTTCTGTCATGAGTGTCGGCATGGAAGGTAGAGTATCTACATCTGAGTGTTCCCCCCTTACAATCTGAAGCTCTCGGAGATCGGCCACATCTCCTATACAATAGGGCAGAGGAAGGTGTGGAATACACTCCCAGTTGGGTGTCTGTACAATGACCTTGCCGCTGCTTCCTAAAATCAGCCCTGCATCACTAGGGTGTAGTAAGGGTTCAAATCCTGCATCAAGCTTTTCCACCTCCTCCATCTTAGGTGTATCAGCCCACGTGGTCATGCGGTTCACACACTGAGACAAACTGTGGTAGCTATTGTCAATCGGTGCCTCCAGCCTCAGTAAGGCAATTTTCATTCTGACATATAGTTCCCCATTCCAGAAATAAAAAGTATGAACAAGAGCTGTTACTGTGTACAAAGTACCCGGTTTCCCGGGGGGTGGGGGATAGTAGCTTCGACTCCCGTAGGAGTAATATAAAGTCTGATTAGTCCGGGTTGATGAGCTCTGACACTTGCAGCAGCAGTGTAATAGTAAACTATAAGATTTCACCTTTGCCACTCTGTGGTTATGGATAATAAAAATATCTTACTAAAGCAGCTAATTACCAACTTAATAGATATCATAGGGACAGAGCTCCAGATAATGCTGCCATCTTCGTTGATGGTCCGGACACGCCCCCCAGGGTTTATTTTTATTTTACAGGCAACTTTGTATTTATTTTAACTAGGTAGAATAGTTATTAAATAGTTATTAAATATTTACTAACTGCATAGCTAAAATAAATACAAAGTTACCTGTAAAATAAAACCTAACCTAAGTTACACTAACACCTAACACTACACTATAATTAAATAAATTACCTAAATTAAATACAAATAAATAAATTAAATTAAATTAGCTAAATCACACAAAAAACACACTAAATTACAGAAAATAAAAAACAAATTACAAGATATTTAAACTAATTACACCTAATCTAAGAGCCCTAGCAAAATAAAAAAAGCCCTCCCAAAATAAAAAAACCCTAGCCTAAACTAAACTATCAATAGCCCTTAAAAGGGCTTTTTGCAGGGCATTGCCCCAAAGAGATCAGCTCTTTTACATGTAAAAAAAAAATACAAACAACCCCCCCAACAGTAAAACCCACCACCCACACAACCAACACCCCAAATAAAATTATAACTAAAGAAACCTAAGCTCCCCATTGCCCTGAAAAGGGCATTTGAATGGGCATTGCCCTTAAAAGGGCATTTAGCTCTATTGCAGGCCCAAAGCCCTAACCTAAAAAATAAACCCACCCAATACACCCTTAAAAAATCCTAACACTAACCCCCGAAGATTCAATTACCGGGAGAAGTCTTCATCCAAGCAGCAAGATGTCCTCAACGAAGCCAGCAGAAGTGGTCCTCCAGACGGGCAGAAGTGGTCCTCCAGATGGGCAGAAGTCTTCATCCAGACGGCATCTTCTATCTTCATCCTTCCGTCGCAGAGCGGGTCCATCTTCAAGACATCCGACGCGGAGCATCCTCTTCTTCCGACGGACTAACGACGAATGAAGGTACCTTTAAATGACGTCATCGAAGATGGCGTCCCTTAGGTTCCGAATGGCTGATAGAATTCTATCAGCCAATCGGAATTAAGGTAGAAAAAATCCTATTGGCTGATTAGATCAGCCAATAGGACTGAAGTTCAATCCTATTGGCTGATCCAAGCAGCCAATAGGATTTTTTCTACCTTAATTCCGATTGGCTTATAGAATTCTATCAGCCAATCAGAATCTAAGGGACGCCATCTTCGATGACGTCATTTAAAGGTACCTTCATTCGTCGTTAGTCCTTCGGAAGAAGAGGATGCTCCTCGTTGGATGTCTTGAAGATGGACCTGCTTCGCGCCGGAAGGATGAAGATAGAAGATGCCATCTGGGTGAAGACTTCTGCCCATCTGGAGGACCACTTCTGCCCATCTGGAGGACCATTTCTGCCGGCATCTTGCCACTTGGATCAAGACTTCTCCCGGTAAGTGAATCTTCGGGGGTTAGTGTTATGATTTTTTAAGGGTGTATTGGGTGGGTTTATTTTTTAGGTTAGGGCTTTGGGCAGCAATGGAGCTAAATGCCCTTTTAAGGGCAATGCCCATTATAATGCCCTTTTCAGGGCAATGGGGAGCTTAGTTTTTTTTAGTTAGGCTTTTATTTGGGGGTTTGGTTGTGTGGGTGGTGGGTTTTACTGTTGGGGGGGTGTTTGTATTTTTTTTTTACAAGTAAAAAATTTCTTTGGGGCAATGCCCTGCAAAAGGCCCATTTAAGGGATATTGGTAGTTTAGTTTAGGCTGGTTTTTTTTTTTTTTTTTGATAGGGCTCTTAGATTAGGTGTAATTAGTTTAAAGATCTGTAATTTGTTTTTTATTTTCTGTAATTTAGTGGGGGGGGGTTGTGATTTAGCTAATTTAATTTATTTGATTGTATTTAATGTAGGGAATTGATTTAATTGTAGTGTAGTGTTAGGTGTCAGTGTAACATAGGTTAGGTTTTATTTTACATGTAAATTTGTTTTTATTTTAGCTAGGTAGTTATTAAATAGTTAATAACTATTTAGTAACTATTCTACCTAGTTAAAATAAATACAAACTTGGCAGTAAAATAAAAATAAACCCTAAGCTAGATACAATGTAACAGTTATATTGTAGCTAGCTTAGGGTTTATTTTATAGGTAAGTATTTAGTTTTGAATAGGAATAATTTAGTTATTAATAATAATTTTTATTTAGATTTATTTAAATTATATTTAAGTTAGGGGGTGTTAGGGTTAGACTTAGATTTAGGGGTTAATACATTTAATATAGTGGTGGCGACGTTGGGGGAGGCAGATTAAGGGTCAATAAATGTAGGTAGGTTGCAGCGACATTGGGGGCGGGAGATTAGGAGTTAATAAATATAATGTAGGTGTTGGCGATGGTGGGGGCAGCAGATTAGGGGTTAATAAGTATAATGTAGATGGCGGCGATGTCCAAACGGCAGGTTAGGGGTTAATAAGTCTAATGTAGGTGTTGGCGATGTCGGGGGCGGCAGATTAGGGGTTAATAAGTGTAAGATCAGGGGTGTTTAGACTCTGGGTTCATGTTAAGGTGTTAGGTGTAAACATAAATTTTGTTTCCCCATAGGAATCAATGGGGCTGCGTTACTGAGCTAAACGCTGCTTTTTGGCAGGTGTGTGTTAGACCTTTTTCTCAGCCGGCTCTCCGCATTGATGTCTATGGGGGAATTGTGCACGAGCACGTATAACCAGCTCACCGCTCACTTAAGTAGCACTGGTATTGGAGTGAAGGGTGGAGCTCAATTTTGCTCTACGCTCACTTCTGTCTTTTAACGCTGGGTTTGTAAAAACCTGTAATACCAGCGTTGAAGGGAAGTGAGCGGTGAGAAAAAATTGCTAGTTAGCACCGCACCCCTGTTACCGCAAAACTCGTAATCTAGGCGTATGGATCTCACTGCTCCTCCCACTAAGGGTAATAGTACAAAGGGGAGAAAGTTTAGAAAAGGCTGAACACTGAGTTAATGTTATTAATAACTGATCAACTTTAGCCTGTCTTGAAATCTATTCTGGGTTCATTCTGCATCAGTTTCCTAGGCAAAATTGCTGGTCCTAAAAACCCCTACCTCACTTTTTCCCCGACCTTGTTTTTGCCCCACTTTGTATTGTATCATTAATCACCTCACTTTGAGGCCTATTTATCAAGCCGTCAACCGCAAATACGTTGGAATTCCGCAGCGTAATTGTGGCGAGCCTGCCGTAAGTCACTGGCGACTCCAGAAATTTGTATTTATGCTCATTTCTGGACATCGCTAGTTTATCAGACTTACCGCACTTTATGAACTGCCATCAGGGTTTATGTAATACCCCGATGTGCAAGGTGAAATTACGGGCGGCGCGGGTTGCAGTGATTGCGCTGAAGCCTGCGCCATATATGAAATCACGCCCATGATTAGCCAATTTTCTATTTTTGAAATATTAAAATATGATTAGCCAATTTCGGTGTACCTCCTGCAACGTGGGGGGGTATCACTTCCGCAATAAAAAGGAAAGCCATACTTAAACATTTTAAGGATTTGGGGACTGATATAGTCCTCATTCAGGAGACACACTTAAAAAGTCAGGAATTAAGTGACTTGAAAACTGGTTGGGTAGGGGAGGTTTTTGGAACGCCATGTAAAAGCACACAAAGAGGGGTGGCCATTTTAATAAAGAAAAAATATCAATATTCATTAAAGTCTTGTTATCTCGATCCCAAGGAAAGGTACATGATTTTAAAAATGGAAATTGAAGGGACAAAATTTACTTTATGCAAATAAAAAAAACTAAATTACCCTTTAAGAGATTAAACTTCCCTGGATACCTGGTTAATGACATAAAGTTCAAAAACTTTTTGACTACAAAATGACAAGAGTATTCAGTAATTAATCAGGATTATGACAGAGCAGAAATCTTTTGGGAAGCCTCCAAAGCAGTCAAAAGAGGCGAAAATATAGCTTTTATAAGTTAAAATAATAATAAAAAAAACAAAGGAATAGGGAGAAAGAAATTTTAAATAGATTAACATCAGCATTTTATAGATATTTAGATGATTGTTAAGAGTCAGTCCTGTGTCTCCCACTGGGTCTGTTACAGAGGAAATAATTATAGTAAACTCTTATCAGCTGCTTTCCCAAGTACTGTGATACTTTCACGTGGCATCAAATAACTTACAAAACACTAACCATTACATACTGAAAACACATTGCCACCTAGTGGTCCTTTTTGAATATCACATTTTTAATACAGTCGGATTTCATAATCAAAAAGCACAAAATAAAAAGACAATGCAATATCACTTACTCTTAGTTTAAATGAACAGTAGTTTTTTCAAGCAAATCTAACATTTCCTTTAATTTGCTGGCCAGTGGCCACTTGTATCATTGCCTTAGTACCTCATTGTGTATATAACTGTAATATGACAGCCATCAGCCAATCACAAACTCATATACCTATACACTGTGATCTCTTGCACATGCTCAGTAGGCGCTAGTACCATAGTGTGTATACAGGTGGCCCTCGGTTTACAACGGTTCAATTTGCACCGTTTCAGAATAACAACCTTTTTTTCCAGTCATGTGACTGCTATTGAAAAGCAGTGCATTGATTAAAATAGCTAGTAGGTGGAGCTGTCCGCTTGTGTTGCAGCAAAGATATGCAAGTCAAGCAAGCTGAAATTAATCAGTTTAACCAGACCTGAGCTATCGAGCAGCTTGCAAAGGAACAAGATCTTCCAGTCTATAAATCAGTCCAGATTGGAATGCATAAAAAGAACTGTTTGCAGAAAAATGCAAACAAATGTAAAGTCTGTGTTGTGGGATTATTTTATTAGGTTTATAATGCTGTTTAGCAAATGTTTTTGTTCATTTAACTTAGTTCAATTATATATTCTGTGTTGTGGGATTATTTTATTAGGTTTATAATGCTGTTTAGCAAATGTTTTTGTTCATTTAACTTAGTTCAATTATATATTCTGTGTTGTGTGATTATTTTATTAGGTTTATAATGCTGTTTAGCTTTTAAAGTCTTCATTTCAAAGCTTTAAAAATAATGTATTAGGTGTTACTTATGCCAATTTTGAGAGGGGCCTGGAACCTAACTCCCTCACTTCCCATTGACTTACATTATAAACTGGGTTTCAATTTACAACGGTTTTGCTTTACAACCATTCCTTCTGGAACCTAGTGGTCCTTTTTGAATATCACATTTTTAATACAGTCGGATTTCATAATCAAAAAGCACAAAATAAAAAGACAATGCAATATCACTTACTCTTAGTTTAAATGAACAGTAGTTTTTTCAAGCAAATCTAACATTTCCTTTAATTTGCTGGCCAGTGGCCACTTGTATCATTGCCTTAGTACCTCATTGTGTATATAACTGTAATATGACAGCCATCAGCCAATCACAAACTCATATACCTATACACTGTGATCTCTTGCACATGCTCAGTAGGCGCTAGTACCATAGTGTGTATACAGGTGGCCCTCGGTTTACAACGGTTCAATTTGCACCGTTTCAGAATAACAACCTTTTTTTCCAGTCATGTGACTGCTATTGAAAAGCAGTGCATTGATTAAAATAGCTAGTAGGTGGAGCTGTCCGCTTGTGTTGCAGCAAATGTTTTTGTTCATTTAACTTAGTTCAATTATATATTCTGTGTTGTTGGATTATTTTATTAGGTTTATAATGCTGTTTAGCAAATGTTTTTGTTCATTTAACTTAGTTCAATTATATATTCTGTGTTGTGTGATTATTTTATTAGGTTTATAATGCTGTTTAGCTTTTAAAGTCTTCATTTCAAAGCTTTAAAAATAATGTATTAGGTGTTACTTATGCCAATTTTGAGAGGGGCCTGGAACCTAACTCCCTCACTTCCCACTGACTTACATTATAAACTGGGTTTCAATTTACAACGGTTTTGATTTACAACCATTCCTTCTGGAACCTAACCCCAGCGTAAACTGAGGGCTACCTGTATAACTATCATGTGAGAGTAGGGTGACCATATTGCGCTTTAAATAGGAACACATATGAAAAATACATATGTCAGGGTTCTTATACAAAACATTTCTTTAAACAGCCCTGAAAACAGCCCTAACATACTATTTTTTATACTATTTTTTATATGTGTCCCTTTTTAAAGTGGCAATATGGTTACCCTATGTGACAGCTATCAGCCAATCACAGACTCATATACATATACACTGTGATCTCTTGCACATGCTCAGTAGGAGCTAAACTCAAAATCACATTCACCCATAGAGGCCTTTTTACCAAATGTCTGTCGGACCTGATCCAACAGTGAGGATCAGGTCCGACAGACCTCGCTGAATGCGGAGAGCAATACGCCCTGCACAGGGGGGTGTCAATCAACCCGATCATACTCGATCGGGTTGAATTCTGGCGATCTCTGTCCACCTCATCAGAGCAGGCGAACAGGTTATGGAGCAGTGGTCTTTAGGCTGCTGCTTCATAACTTGCGTTTCTGGCGAGTCTGCAGGTTCGCCAGAAACACGGGCCCTCAAGCTCCATTCAAGGCATGATAAAGGGCCTCATATACTTCAATTAAGCAAAAAAAAAAAAAAAAACCCAGCTGCCAATGGACTGAATATTTGATAGTAAAACATAACTTATTAGTATGCAATAAAACGACTTGTACAGAGAGTCAGCAAAATGCTATATCACAGCCACTAACAGCACATATCAAACACCCAACATGTTTTGTGCCATTACAGCACTTCATCAGGGATAGAATTAAGGTCTCCACTCAGGGATTAAGAAATGTCAAGGATCCAATCAACAGTACCTATTGGTTCTTAACCAATCATAGCTTCAACATTCAAAAAACGTCATCTCAGTAGTTCTAATTAGCTATTTCTGCTGAATGGATTGGCATCGAAAATTAAAAGCTTTTTTTTTTTAAATTATTTATACATAAAATAAACTCTATGGGGTCTATTTATGAAGCAGAGGATGCTGCCTCAGACCCACTCCCCTTCAGTTCCGGCTGAAGCGGAAGTTAAGAAGCAGCGGTCCTTAGACACCTCTGAGGTTGAATACGATTGGGCTGATTGACAGCCCCTGCTAGCGGACGATTGGCCGCAAATCTGCAGGGGGTGGTATTGCACCAGCAGTTCACAAGAACTGCTGCTGCAATGATAAATGTCGACAGTGTATGCTGTCGGCATTTATCGATGTGCGGCGGACATGATCCGCTATATCGAATCATGTCCGTCCGCACATTAATAAATGGACCCCTTTGTCTGTGATGTGTGCAGACTTACTGAATGAAGTTTACTCGCATTCGATCTGTTGGGCTTATTAGTAGAGGAGGTATAGAGGAACTTTTATTGTTAATAATTGTTAATTACATTTATATTATTATATCTCTATGCATATACTGTATGTTAACTTTTAATGGTTATCAATATTAAATAGTCTAAATGCTAGCATTATACTCGGTCACATAAATTGCACTCTGATCGCTATCCAAGTTTAAAAAAAAAAAAAAAAAAGTACCATCGGAACAGCTCAGTACAATGTGTAACACCCTGACAGCTGTCAGCATTCAATAAGCCGTATGCTGGCAAAGCCGTGAGGTAAATGTATCTTTGGATGGTTACTTTGTATTTACCTCTACTTCCAAACAGTGTAGAACACATAGGGCAAGCTATTTTATTATATATCCAACAGTGGTTAGATCAAGCAAGTCCACATTATTTATTGTTTGGTATTTTGGAGTTGCCATTTGACCTCATTTGATATGGGATTTAATGTGTGGGGGAAATTTTTTTTTAAAAACAGTAAATAATGTAAAATGATGTTTTAAATGGTGTGAAAAAAGTGCATTTGGGGAGCTTTGCGCTACCCCATGTATTTAAATAAGTGCAATCAATATATGTGCACAAGTGAAACTGTATTGAAGCTTAGTGATAGTTGATTAAGTTAAATAATACTCATAATAAAATAGTTACTGGATATATATACTTCAAAGAAATTGACCTATATGTGTTACATTAGAGATGAAGTGATAACTTAGATGTGTAACTTGAATACATAGAAACATGTCTCCAAGCTATAATCATCGAGCTTGGTACCATTTTGTTACGAATAATTATATATTGGTATAGTACATATACTGAAGACAGATTAACATATAGATTTTATGCTTATAATAATAATATAATAACTTTACCCTCAATGATTATCTTCAAACCATGGACTTGGAACTCAAAGCCTTTATTTATTGTGAATAGTTAATATTGAGGTAATATATCCACTTTGGGCATCCATGGTACAAAGCCTGGAGCTAAGAATCTTATTATTAAGACCAAAATGTGGTCAGTAACAGGGTATCTAGCCAACAAATAATTTGATGTCAGATTTTTTATTTGTTCCCTTTGGAGCCCCTGATTCTAACAAAAAATATCCAGTATGTCTCACATTTATTTAAAGGGCCATGATGAAACACTTGAAAGTGATGCAGCATAGCTGTAAAAAGCTGACTAGAAAATATCACCTGAACATCTCTATGTAAAAAAGAAAGATATTTTACCTAAAAAAAAATCCTCAGTAGCCTCATCCCATTGTAAAGGACTTCTAAGCAGTAAGACAGTATGTCTGTCCCAGGACAGCTAAGGGAGTAAGCTTACGTGCACACTCATCTTATTTCTCTATTCAGTTTAAGGAAGTTTACTATGAAACCTCATGTGAGTTAAGTGAAATCTCATGATATCACAGTAAAAGAGTTCATGACCTCAGCACTGCTGATGCTGATTGGCTGCTGTGCATTTCTTCATTTATTTATTTTTTACCTGCAGCTGAGCAACAGCTGAAGTATGTTTTTTTACACAGAACTTACTCTGCTTTTTTACATAGAGATGCTCAGGTGATATTTTCCTGTCAGCTTTTTACAGTTATACTGCAACAGTTTCAAGTGATTTAGCATATGAGTATTATGTCCCTTTAATTAAGTATGTCTATTACCTCCTATTATTGATTGGAGTATATGGTCAATTGCTTTAAACGAGAAATGTAATAATGGGTCCATCATCTTCTATCTTCATCCAGAGTGAAGACGGCCCAGAGCGGATGTCCGGAGCTGTGTTCCCGATGCCTGGATCTTCAGCGGCGGTTCTCAATGGCGGCGGTCCACGGCGGAGTTCCTCAGTGGTATGAAGGCTCCACTTCATCCAATGTCCATCGTAGACTGAAGATTGAATGCAAGGTCCTGCAATTAATTTGGGGTACCTCGCATTCCTATTGGCTGAAATTTTGAAATCAGCCAATAAGATTAGAGCTACTGGAATCCTATTGCTATTCAAATTAGTGTACCTTGCATTCAATCTTCAGTGTGTGATGGATGATCTCATGAAGAGGAGCCTTCACCCGCTGAGGATCGCGGCCGTTGAGTATCCAGGCATCGGGAACATAGCTCCACACCTCCGCTCCGTGCCGCCTTCACTCCGGATGAAGATAGAAGATGATGGATCCGTCTGGAGGAAGACCTTCTCCGCTGGACTTCAGGAACAGTGAGTACCTTTTTGGGGCTTAGGTTTAGGGTTCTTTATTTTAATTTTTGGGGTGTTTTTTTTAGATTAAGATTTTTTGGGGCTTTAAAAAGAGCTGATTGCTCTTTTAAGGGCAGTAAAAGAGCTGAATGCCCTTTTAAGGGCAATGCCAATACAAATGCCCCTTTAGGGGCAATAGGTAGTTTAGTTTTTTTAAGTGTTAGGTTTTTTTATTTTGGGAAATTAGATGGGTGGGGGGTTTTTACTGTTAGGGGAGACAGTATTTTTTAGAGGTAAAAGAGCTGTTTAACTTAGGGCAATGCCCTACAAAAGGCCCTTTTAAGGGCTATTGGTAGTTTAGATTAGGGTGTGTTTTTATTTGGGGGGGGTTATTTTCATAGGGATTAGGTATAAAAAAAAATATTTTTGATAATTTTCTTTATTTTTTTTTTGCAATGTTAGACTTTTTTATTTTTTTGTAATTTAATGTTAGTTTTTATAATTAATGTTAGTTTTTTTTTTTAGTTTGTAATTTAGTAGTAATTGGGGTTAATTTTGGGGTTGTTAGGTTAGGGGGCTTAGTAAATAAATTAGTTTGGCGTTGTGGGGTTTTGGCGGTTTAGGGGTCAATAGGTTCATTAGGGTTATTGTGATGTGGGGGTTTGGCGGTTTAGGGGTTAATAGTTTATTTAGGGTTATTATGATGTGGGGGGGTTGGCGGTTTAGGGGGTTAATAGGTTAATTAAGTTTATTGCGATGTGGGGGGTTGGCGGTTTAAGAGTTAATAGGTTAAATAGTTTTTTTGCGATGTGGGGGTTTTGCGGTTTATGGGTTAATAGGTTAATTAGGTTTATTGTGATGTGGGTGGATGGTGGTTAAGGGCTTAATATTTTAATTATGTTATTTGTGGATTGTTTTGCGATGTGGGGGTTGACGGTTTAGGTGTTTGTTAATACTTTGTGCGGGAGGTTAGGGTTTTTGTTATACTTTGTGCGTGCGATTACGTGTTTTTATTTTTATTTCTTGCGGGCAGTTACTTTTATTTTAGTTATTTTGTGTGGGCAGTTGCGTGTTTTTGTTTTTTTAAGGCTTCGGGTTTACTTATGCTGCATCCAGGTGGATTCCGAAAATGGCAGGGTGGGGAATCCAGTGTTTGCCTACGCTGCATCCAGGTGGATTATTTTGGCTGCATGCAGCCAACATTCTTTTGGTTACCTTGTGCAGCCAACATTCCTTTGAGGATGCGTGCGCAACTGGTGAGGCGACAGCGACGGATGCCTTACAAACGCGATTATAGTATAGATTGTTTGTTAGGAGAAAATGTATTCAAACATTTCAAGCAGTTGTCATCAATAATAAGTTCATTATCTGTAATGTCTATCTTTTATTTTTGCTGTGTCTTTTATTTTAAAAAAAACATTGTAGAACTCACTTGGAAATCAAATGATAACACTCTTTCTTAGTTTTTCTCAAGTTTACCTACTGGGGAGTAAAAAAAAGAATTAAGGATGTCACCTGAGGTGTTTTTCAAATAGATTTGGTGCTTTCACTGATTCAGCTGCGCTGCTTTTGATAACTACTGGGTGCTTATAAAGAATATTGAAATCCAGGCCTGTTTAACACCTTCAAACGGTTAACACATAGTAAAATGTGCTCTCCCAGGGTGCAACACAGTGTTGCTTCTGAGAATATGAATGGAGGGCAAATCAGGAGTGGCATATGAATATATATACTCCAATCACTGCATTTAGTCTGCTTATGGAAGGGACAGCAGAATGCCGGGTACACAACTTTAACTATTGGCTAGATTTTATTGGCTGATCACAACATTCTATTGGCTGATCGGAACAACCAATAGAATGCAAGCTCAATCTGATTGGCTGATTGGATCAGCCAATCGGATTGAACTTCAATCTGATTGGCTGATTCAATCAGCCAATCAGATTTTTCCTACCTTAATTCCGATTGGCTGATAGAATCCTATCAGCCAATCTGAATTCGAGGGACGTCATCTTGGATGATGTCCCTTAAAGGAACCTTCATTCGTCAATAGTCCGTCAGTGAAGAAGGATGGCTCCGCGTCGGCTGCTTGAAGATGGTCCCGCTCCGCGTCGGATGGAAGAAGATCAAAGATGCCGCCTGGATGAAGATGTCTGCCGGTCCGGATCTCCTCTTCTGCCCAGATAAGATGAAGATTTCGGACCCTCTTCTGGACGGATCAGTGACACCCGGCGTGGTGAAGACAAGGTAGGGAAATCTTCAGGGGCTTAGTGTTAGGTTTATTTAAGGGGGTTTGCGTTAGATAAGGGGTATGTGGGTGGTGGGGGTATTGTATGTTTTTTTTTACAGGCAAAAGAGCAGAATTCTTTGGGGCATGCCCCGCAAAAGGCCCTTTTAAGGGCTGGTAAGGTAAAAGAGCTTTACAATTTTTATTTTAGAATAGGGTAGGGCATTCTTTTATTTTGGGGGGCTTTGTTATTTTTTTAGGGGGCTTAGAGTAGGTGTAATTAGTTTAAAATTCTTGTAATCTTTTTTTATTTTTTGTAATTTAGTGGGGTTTTTTTTTTGTAATTTAGTGTTTGTTTGTTTTTTGTAATTTAGTTTAGTTGATATAATTGTAGATAATTGTAGATAGTTTATTTAATTTATTTATTGATAGTGTAGTGTTAGGTTTAATTGTAACTTAGGTTAGGATTTATTTTACAGGTAATTTTGTAATTATTTTAACTAGGTAACTATTAAATAGTTATTAACTATTTAATAGCTATTGTACCTGGTTAAAATAAATACAAAGTTGCCTGTAAAATAAATATTAATCCTAAAATAGCTACAATATAATTATTATTTATATTGTAGCTATATTAGGGTTTATTTTACAGGTAAGTATTTAGCTTTAAATAGGAATAATTTATTTAATAAGATTTATTTTATTTTGTTAGATTAAAATTATATTTAACTTAGGGGGGTGTTAGGGTTAGGTTTAGACTTAGCTTTAGGGGTTAATACATTTATTAGAGTAGCGGTGAGGTCCGGTCGGCAGATTAGGGGTTAATAATTGTAGGTAGGTGGCTGCGACGTTGGGGGCTGCAGATTAGGGGTTAATAAATATTTTGTAGGGGTCGGCGATGTTAGGGGCAGCAGATTAGGGGTACATAGGGATAATGTAGGTGGCGGCAGTGTACGGTCGGCAGATTAGGGGTTAAAAAAATGTAATAGAGTGGCGGCGATGTGGGGGGGGGGGCCTCGGTTTAGGGGTGCATAAGTAGTTTATGGGTGTTAGTGTACTTTAGAGCACAGTAGTTAAGAGCGTTATGAACCGGCGTTAGCCCATAAAGCTCTTAACTCCTGGCTTTTTCCTGAAGCTGGAGTCTTGTCGTTAGATTTCTAACGCTCACTTCAGCCAAGACTCTAAATACCAGCGTTAGAAAGATCCCATTGAAAAGATAGTATACGCAATTGGCGTAGGGGGATCTGCTGTATGGAAAAGTCGCGGCTGGAAAGTGAGCGTTAGACCCTTTCATGACTGACTCTAAATACCAGCGGGCGGTAAAAACTAGCGTTAGGACCCCCTAACGCTGGTTTTGACGGCTAACGCAGAACTCTAAATCTAGGCATATGTGTTTAACTGGCTTTCAAGCGAAAAAGAGTGTTCTTTCAAATGTATTTATTATTTCTTCTGTTATGTGCGATCAGTCCACGGGTCATCATTACTTCTGGGATATAACTCCTCCCCAACAGGAAATGCAAGAGGATTCACCCAGCAGAGCTGATATAGCTCCTCCCCTCTACGTCAGTCCCAGTCATTCTCTTGCACCCAACGACTAGATAGGATGTGTGAGAGGACTATGGTGATTATACTTAGTTTTTATGACTTCAATCAAAAGTTTGTTATTTTACAATAGCACCGGAGCGTGTTATTACTTCTCTGGCAGAGTTTGAAGAAGAATCTACCAGAGTTTTCTACTATGATTTTAACCGGAGTAGTTAAGATCATATTGCTGTTCTCGGCCATCTGAGGGAGGTAAAGACTTCAGATCAGGGGACAGGGGGCAGATGAATCTGCATTGAGGTATGTAGCAGTTTTTATTTTCTGAATGGAATTGATGAAAAAAACATAATTTATGCTTACCTGATAAATTCCTTTCTTCTGTTGTGCGATCAGTCCACGGGTCATCATTACTTCTGGGATATAACTCCTCCCCAACAGGAAATGCAAGAGGATTCACCCAGCAGAGCTGATATAGCTCCTCCCCTCTACGTCAGTCCCAGTCATTCGACCAAGAATCAACGAGAAAGGAGTAACCAAGGGTGAAGTGGTGACTGGAGTATAATTTAAAAAATATTTACCTGCCTTAAAAAACAGGGCGGGCCGTGGACTGATCGCACAACAGAAGAAAGGAATTTATCAGGTAAGCATAAATTATGTTTTCTTCTGTTATGTGCGATCAGTCCACGGGTCATCATTACTTCTGGGATACCAATACCAAAGCAAAAGTACACGGATGACGGGAGGGATAGGCAGGCTCATTATATAGAAGGAACCACTGCCTGAAGAACCTTTCTCCCAAAAATAGCCTCCGAAGAAGCAAAAGTGTCAAATTTGTAAAATTTGGAAAAAGTATGAAGCGAAGACCAAGTTGCAGCCTTGCAAATCTGTTCAACAGAGGCCTCATTCTTAAAGGCCCAAGTGGAAGCCACAGCTCTAGTGGAGTGAGCTGTAATTCTTTCAGGAGGCTGCTGTCCAGCAGTCTCATAGGCTAAACGTATTATGCTACGAAGCCAGAAAGAGAGAGAGGTAGCAGAAGCTTTTTGACCTCTCCTCTGTCCAGAATAAACGACAAACAAGGAAGAAGTTTGGCGAAAATTTTTAGTTGCCTGCAAGTAGAACTTGAGGGCACGAACTACATCCAGATTGTGTAGAAGACGTTCCTTCTTTGAAGAAGGATTTGGACACAAGGATGGAACAACAATCTCTTGATTGATATTCCTGTTAGTAACTACCTTAGGTAAGAACCCAGGTTTAGTACGCAGAACTACCTTGTCTGAGTGAAAGATCAGATAAGGAGAATCACAATGTAGGGCTGATAACTCAGAGACTCTTCGAGCCGAGGAAATAGCCATTAAAAATAGAACTTTCCACGATAACAATTTTATATCAATGGAATGAAGGGGTTCAAATGGAACACCTTGTAAAACGTTAAGAACTAAGTTTAAACTCCATGGCGGAGCAACGGCTTTAAACACAGGCTTGATCCTAGCTAAAGCTTGACAAAAAGCCTGGACGTCTGGATTTTCTGACAGACGCCTGTGCAACAAGATGGACAGAGCTGAAATCTGTCCCTTTAATGAACTAGCCGATAAACCCTTTTCTAGACCTTCTTGTAGAAAGGACAATATCCTAGGGATCCTAACCTTACTCCAGGAGTAACGTTTGGATTCGCACCAGTATAGGTATTTGCGCCATATTTTATGGTAAATCTTTCTGGTAACAGGCTTCCTAGCCTGGATCAGGGTATCAATAACCGACTCAGAAAAACCACGCTTTGATAAAATCAAGCGTTCAATTTCCAAGCAGTCAGTTTCAGAGAAGTTAGATTTTGATGTTTGAATGGACCCTGTATCAGAAGGTCCTGTCTCAGAGGTAGAGACCAAGGCGGACAGGATGACATGTCCACTAGATCTGCATACCAAGTCCTGCGTGGCCATGCAGGCGCTATTAGAATCACAGATGCTCTCTCTTGTTTGATTTTCGCAATCAATCGAGGAAGCAGCGGGAAGGGTGGAAACACATAAGCCATCCCGAAGTTCCAAGGTGCTGTCAAAGCATCTATCAGAACCGCTTCCGGATCCCTGGATCTGGACCCGTAGTGAGGAAGTTTGGCGTTCTGGCGAGACGTCATGAGATCTATCTCTGGTTTGCCCCAACGTCGAAGTATTTGGGCAAAAATCTCCGGATGAAGTTCCCACTCTCCCGGATGAAAAGTCTGGCGACTCAAGAAATCCGCCTCCCAGTTCTCCACTCCCGGGATGTGGATTGCTGACAGGTGGCAAGAGTGAGACTCTGCCCAGCGAATTATCTTTGATACTTCCATCATTGCTAGGGAGCTTCTTGTCCCTCCCTGATGGTTGATGTAAGCTACAGTCGTGATATTGTCCGACTGAAACCTGATGAACCCCTGAGTTGTTAATTGGGGCCAAGCTAGAAGGGCATTGAGAACTGCCCTCAATTCCAGAATGTTTATTGGAAGGAGACTCTCCTCCTGATTCCATAATCCCTGAGTCTTCAGAGAATTCCAGACAGCGCCCCAACCTAGTAGGCTGGCGTCTGTTGTTACGATTGTCCAGTCTGGCCTGCTGAATGGCATCCCCCTGGACAGGTGTGGCCGATAAAGCCACCATAGAAGAGAATTTCTGGTCTCTTGATTCAGATTCAGGGTAGGGGACAAATCTGAGTAATCCCCATTCCACTGACTTAGCATGCACAATTGCAGCGGTCTGAGGTGTAGGCGTGCAAAAGGTACTATGTCCATTGCCGCTACCATTAAGCCGATCACCTCCATGCATTGAGCCACTGACGGGTGTTGAATGGAATGAAGGACACGGCATGCATCCTGAAGCCTTGTTAACCTGTCTTCTGTCAGGTAAATCTTCATTTCTACAGAATCTATAAGAGTCCCCAAGAATGGAACTCTTGTGAGAGGAAAAAGAGAACTTTTCTTTTCGTTCACTTTCCATCCATGCGACCTTAGAAATGCCAGAACTAACTCTGTATGAGACTTGGCAGTTTGAAAGCTTGAAGCTTGTATTAGAATGTCGTCTAGGTACGGAGCTACCGAAATCCCTCGCGGTCTTAGTACCGCCAGAAGGGCGCCCAGAACCTTTGTGAAGATTCTTGGGGCCGTAGCCAATCCGAATGGAAGAGCTACAAACTGGTAGTGCCTGTCTAGGAAGGCAAACCGTAGATACCGTTGATGATCTTTGTGAATCGGTATGTGAAGGTAAGCATCTTTTAAATCCACTGTGGTCATGTACTGACCCTTTTGGATCATAGGTAAGATTGTCCGAATAGTTTCCATTTTGAACGATGGAACTCTTAGGAATTTGTTTAGAATCTTTAAATCTAAGATTGGCCTGAAAGTTCCCTCTTTTTTGGGAACCACAAACAGGTTTGAGTAGAACCCTTGTCCTTGTTCCGACCGCGGAACTGGATGGATCACTCCCATTAATAACAGATCTTGTACACAGCGTAGAAACGCTTCTTTCTTTATCTGGTTTGTTGACAACCTTGACAGATGAAATCTCCCTTTTGGGGGAGATAATTTGAAGTCTAGAAGGTATCCCTGAGATATGATCTCCAGCGCCCAGGGATCCTGAACATCTCTTGCCCAGGCCTGAGCGAAGAGAGAAAGTCTGCCCCCCACTAGATCCGGTCTCGGATCGGGGGCTCTCGGTTCATGCTGTCTTTGGGGCAGCAGCAGGTTTCCTGGTCTGTTTGCCCTTATTCCAGGACTGGTTAGGTTTCCAGCCTTGTCTGTAACGAGCAACAGCTCCTTCCTGTTTTGGTGCAGTGGAGGTTGACGCTGCTCCAGGTTTGAAATTCCGAAAGGAACGAAAATTAGACTGTCTAGCCTTAGCTTTGGCTTTGTCTTGAGGTAGGGCGTGGCCCTTACCTCCTGTAATGTCAGCGATAATTTCTTTCAACCCGGGCCCAAATAAAGACTGCCCCTTGAAAGGTATATTAAGTAATTTAGACTTAGAAGTAACATCAGCTGACCAGGATTTTAGCCACAGTGCTCTACGTGCCTGTATGGCGAATCCAGAGTTCTTAGCCGTAAGTTTAGTTAAATGTACTACGGCCTCCGAAATGAATGAATTGGCTAGTTTAAGGACTCTAAGCCTGTCCATAATGTCGTCTAGCGTAGACGAACTAAGGTTCTCTTCCAGAGACTCAATCCAAAATGCTGCCGCAGCCGTAATCGGCGCGATACATGCAAGGGGTTGCAATATAAAACCTTGTTGAACAAACATTTTCTTAAGGTAACCCTCTAATTTTTTATCCATTGGATCTGAAAAAGCACAGCTATCCTCCACCGGGATAGTGGTACGCTTAGCTAAAGTAGAAACTGCTCCCTCCACCTTAGGGACCGTTTGCCATAAGTCCCGAGTAGTGGCGTCTATTGGAAACATCTTTCTAAATATTGGAGGGGGTGAGAACGGCACACCGGGTCTATCCCACTCCTTAGTAACAATTTCAGTTAATCTCTTAGGTATAGGAAAAACGTCAGTACTCGCCGGTACCGCAAAGTATTTATCCAACCTACACATTTTCTCTGGTATTGCAACGGTGTTACAATCATTGAGAGCTGCTAAGACCTCCCCTAGTAATGCACGGAGGTTCTCCAATTTAAATTTAAAATTTGAAATATCTGAATCCAATCTGTTTGGATCAGAACCGTCACCCACAGAATGAAGCTCTCCGTCCTCATGCTCTGCAAGCTGTGACGCAGTATCAGACATGGCCCTAGTATTGTCAGCGCACTCTGTTCTCACCCCAGAGTGATCACGCTTGCCTCTTAGTTCTGGTAATTTAGACAAAACTTCAGTCATAACAGTAGCCATATCATGTAATGTTATCTGTAATGGCCGCCCAGATGTATTAGGCGCCATAATATCACTCACCTCCCGGGCGGGAGATGCAGGTACTGCCGCGTGAGGCGAGTTAGTCGGCATAACTCTTCCCTCGCAGTTTGGTGAAATTTGTTCACATTGTACAAATTGACTTTTATTTAAAGTAGCATCAATACAGTTAGTACATAAATTTCTATTGGGCTCCACCTTGGCATTGGAACAAATGACACAGATATTCTCTGAGTCAGACATGTTTAACACACTAGCAATAACTTGCAACCTGGTTATAATCTTTTTTAGCAAAAACGTACTGTGCCTCAAAGAGGTACTTTAACGATTAAATGACAGTTGAGATAATGAACTGAAACAGTTATAGCATCAAGTTTAAAATAACACAACTTTTAGCAAAGGTTTGTTCCCGTTAGTAAATAACTAAATTTGACATAAAAAATTATAGAGTAACGTTTTTATTCACAGTCAATAACAATTCTCACAGCTCTGCTGAGAGAATGTACCTCCCTTCAAAGAAGTTTGAAGACCCCTGAGATCTGTCAGTGAACCGGATCATGCAGGAAATATAATAGTAGCTGACTGGAATTTTTTGATGCGTAGCAAAAGAGCGCCAAAACGGCCCCTCCCTCTCACACACAGCAGTGAGGAGAAACGAAACTGTCACAATTTAAAGCAGACAACTGCCAAGTGGAAAATAATGCCCAAACATTTATTTACTCAGTACCTCAGCAATGTAAACGATTCTACATTCCAGCAAAAACGTTTAACATGACAATATTTATTAAAAGGATTAGTGACCTTTAACAGAGTAGTTCCGGTGAAAAACCATTCCCAGAATACTGAAGTGTATACATACATGTCATTATAACGGTATAGCAGGATTTTTTCATCAATTCCATTCAGAAAATAAAAACTGCTACATACCTCAATGCAGATTCATCTGCCCGCTGTCCCCTGATCTGAAGCCTTTACCTCCCTCAGATGGCCGAGAACAGCAATATGATCTTAACTACTCCGGTTAAAATCATAGTAATAGACTCTGGTAGATTCTTCTTCAAACTCTGCCAGAGAAGTAATAACACGCTCCGGTGCTATTGTAAAATAACAAACTTTTGATTGAAGTCATAAAAACTAAGTATAATCACCATAGTCCTCTCACACATCCTATCTAGTCGTTGGGTGCAAGAGAATGACTGGGACTGACGTAGAGGGGAGGAGCTATATCAGCTCTGCTGGGTGAATCCTCTTGCATTTCCTGTTGGGGAGGAGTTATATCCCAGAAGTAATGATGACCCGTGGACTGATCGCACATAACAGAAGAAATCCTGCTATACCGTTATAATGACATGTATGTATACACTTCAGTATTCTGGGAATGGTTTTTCACCGGAACTACTCTGTTAAAGGTTACTAATCCTTTTAATAAATATTGTCATGTTAAACGTTTTTGCTGGAATGTAGAATCGTTTACATTGCTGAGGTACTGAGTAAATAAATGTTTGGGCATTATTTTCCACTTGGCAATTGTCTGCTTTAAATTATGACAGTTTCGTTTCTCCTCACTGCTGTGTGTGAGAGGGAGGGGCCGTTTTTGGCGCTCTTTTGCTACGCATCAAAAAATTCCAGTCAGCTACTATTATATTTCCTGCATGATCCGGTTCACTGACAGATCTCAGGGGTCTTCAAACTTCTTTGAAGGGAGGTACATTCTCTCAGCAGAGCTGTGAGAATTTTTATTGACTGTGAATAAAAACGTTACTCTGTAATTTTTTATGTCAAATTTAGTTATTTACTAATGGGAACAAACCTTTGCTAAAAGTTGTGTTATTTTAAACTTGATGCTTTAACTGTTTTTTCAGTTCATTATCTCAACTGTCATTTAATCGTTTAAGTACCTCTTTGAGGCACAGTACGTTTTTGCTAAAAAAGATTATAACCAGGTTGCAAGTTATTGCTAGTGTGTTAAACATGTCTGACTCAGAGGAAAATATCTGTGTCATTTGTTCCTATGCCAAGGTGGAGCCCAATAGAAATTTATGTACTAACTGTATTGATGCTACTTTAAATAAAAGTCAATCTGTACAATGTGAACAAATTTCACCAAACTGCGAGGGGAGAGTTATGCCGACTAACTCGCCTCACGCGGCAGTACCTGCATCTCCCGCCCGGGAGGTGCGTGATATTATGGCGCCTAATACATCTGGGCGGCCATTACAGATAACATTACATGATATGGCTACTGTTATGACTGAAGTTTTGTCTAAATTACCAGAACTAAGAGGCAAGCGTGATCACTCTGGGGTGAGAACAGAGTGCGCTGACAATACTAGGGCCATGTCTGATACTGCGTCACAGCTTGCAGAGCATGAGGACGGAGAGCTTCATTCTGTGGGTGACGGTTCTGATCCAAACAGATTGGATTCAGATATTTCAAATTTTAAATTTAAATTGGAGAACCTCCGTGCATTACTAGGGGAGGTCTTAGCAGCTCTCAATGATTGTAACACCATTGCAATACCAGAGAAACTGTGTAGGTTGGATAAATACTTTGCGGTACCGGCGAGTACTGACGTTTTTCCTATACCTAAGAGATTAACTGAAATTGTTACTAAGGAGTGGGATAGACCCGGTGTGCCGTTCTCACCCCCTCCAATATTTAGAAAGATGTTTCCAATAGACGCCACTACTCGGGACTTATGGCAAACGGTCCCTAAGGTGGAGGGAGCAGTTTCTACTTTAGCTAAGCGTACCACTATCCCGGTGGAGGATAGCTGTGCTTTTTCAGATCCAATGGATAAAAAATTAGAGGGTTACCTTAAGAAAATGTTTGTTCAACAAGGTTTTATATTACAACCCCTTGCATGTATCGCGCCGATTACGGCTGCGGCAGCATTTTGGATTGAGTCTCTGGAAGAGAACCTTAGTTCATCTACGCTAGACGATATTATGGACAGGCTTAGAGTCCTTAAACTAGCCAATTCATTCATTTCGGAGGCCGTAGTACATTTAACCAAACTTACGGCTAAGAACTCTGGATTCGCCATACAGGCACGTAGAGCACTGTGGCTAAAATCCTGGTCAGCTGATGTTACTTCTAAGTCCAAATTACTTAATATACCTTTCAAGGGGCAGTCTTTATTTGGGCCCGGGTTGAAAGAAATTATCGCTGACATTACAGGAGGTAAGGGCCACGCCCTACCTCAAGACAAAGCCAAAGCTAAGGCTAGACAGTCTAATTTTCGTCCCTTTCGGAATTTCAAAACTGGAGCAGCGTCAACCTCCACTGCACCAAAACAGGAAGGAGCTGTTGCTCGTTACAGGCAAGGCTGGAAACCTAACCAGTCCTGGAATAAGGGCAAACAGGCCAGGAAACCTGCTGCTGCCCCAAAGACAGCATGAACCGAGAGCCCCCGATCCGGGACCGGATCTAGTGGGGGGCAGACTTTCTCTCTTCGCTCAAGCCTGGGCAAGAGATGTTCAGGATCCCTGGGCGCTGGAGATCATATCTCAGGGATACCTTCTAGACTTCAAATTATCTCCCCCAAAAGGGAGATTTCATCTGTCAAGGTTGTCAACAAACCAGATAAAGAAAGAAGCGTTTCTACGCTGTGTACAAGATCTGTTATTAATGGGAGTGATCCATCCAGTTCCGCGGTCGGAACAAGGACAAGGGTTCTACTCAAACCTGTTTGTGGTTCCCAAAAAAGAGGGAACTTTCAGGCCAATCTTAGATTTAAAGATTCTAAACAAATTCCTAAGAGTTCCATCGTTCAAAATGGAAACTATTCGGACAATCTTACCTATGATCCAAAAGGGTCAGTACATGACCACAGTGGATTTAAAAGATGCTTACCTTCACATACCGATTCACAAAGATCATCAACGGTATCTACGGTTTGCCTTCCTAGACAGGCACTACCAGTTTGTAGCTCTTCCATTCGGATTGGCTACGGCCCCAAGAATCTTCACAAAGGTTCTGGGTGCCCTTCTGGCGGTACTAAGACCGCGAGGGATTTCGGTAGCTCCGTACCTAGACGACATTCTAATACAAGCTTCAAGCTTTCAAACTGCCAAGTCTCATACAGAGTTAGTTCTGGCATTTCTAAGGTCGCATGGATGGAAAGTGAACGAAAAGAAAAGTTCTCTTTTTCCTCTCACAAGAGTTCCATTCTTGGGGACTCTTATAGATTCTGTAGAAATGAAGATTTACCTGACAGAAGACAGGTTAACAAGGCTTCAGGATGCATGCCGTGTCCTTCATTCCATTCAACACCCGTCAGTGGCTCAATGCATGGAGGTGATCGGCTTAATGGTAGCGGCAATGGACATAGTACCTTTTGCACGCCTACACCTCAGACCGCTGCAATTGTGCATGCTAAGTCAGTGGAATGGGGATTACTCAGATTTGTCCCCTACCCTGAATCTGAATCAAGAGACCAGAAATTCTCTTCTATGGTGGCTTTATCGACCACACCTGTCCAGGGGGATGCCATTCAGCAGGCCAGACTGGACAATCGTAACAACAGACGCCAGCCTGCTAGGTTGGGGCGCTGTCTGGAATTCTCTGAAGACTCAGGGATTATGGAATCAGGAGGAGAGTCTCCTTCCAATAAACATTCTGGAATTGAGGGCAGTTCTCAATGCCCTTCTAGCTTGGCCCCAATTAACAACTCAGGGGTTCATCAGGTTTCAGTCGGACAATATCACGACTGTAGCTTACATCAACCATCAGGGAGGGACAAGAAGCTCCCTAGCAATGATGGAAGTATCAAAGATAATTCGCTGGGCAGAGTCTCACTCTTGCCATCTGTCAGCAATCCACATCCCGGGAGTGGAGAACTGGGAGGCGGATTTCTTGAGTCGCCAGACTTTTCATCCGGGAGAGTGGGAACTTCATCCGAAAATTTTTGCCCAAATACTTCGACGTTGGGGCAAACCAGAGATAGATCTCATGGCGTCTCGCCAGAACGCCAAACTTCCTCACTACGGGTCCAGATCCAGGGATCCGGGAGCGGTTCTGATAGATGCTTTGACAGCACCTTGGAACTTCGGGATGGCTTATGTGTTTCCACCCTTCCCGCTGCTTCCTCGATTGATTGCGAAAATCAAACAAGAGAGAGCATCTGTGATTCTAATAGCGCCTGCATGGCCACGCAGGACTTGGTATGCAGATCTAGTGGACATGTCATCCTGTCCACCTTGGTCTCTACCTCTAAGACAGGACCTTCTGATACAGGGTCCATTCAAACATCAAAATCTAACTTCTCTGAAACTGACTGCTTGGAAATTGAACGCTTGATTTTATCAAAGCGTGGTTTTTCTGAGTCGGTTATTGATACCCTGATCCAGGCTAGGAAGCCTGTTACCAGAAAGATTTACCATAAAATATGGCGCAAATACCTATACTGGTGCGAATCCAAACGTTACTCCTGGAGTAAGGTTAGGATCCCTAGGATATTGTCTTTTCTACAAGAAGGTTTAGAAAAGGGTTTATCGGCTAGTTCATTAAAGGGACAGATTTCAGCTCTGTCCATCTTGTTACACAGGCGTCTGTCAGAAAATCCAGACGTCCAGGCTTTTTGTCAAGCTTTAGCTAGGATCAAGCCTGTGTTTAAAGCCGTTGCTCCGCCATGGAGTTTAAACTTAGTTCTTAACGTTTTACAAGGTGTTCCATTTGAACCCCTTCATTCCATTGATATAAAATTTTTATCTTGGAAAGTTCTGTTTTTAATGGCTATTTCCTCGGCTCGAAGAGTCTCTGAGTTATCAGCATTACATTGTGATTCTCCTTATCTGATTTTTCACACAGATAAGGTAGTTCTGCGTACTAAACCTGGGTTCTTACCTAAGGTAGTTACTAACAGGAATATCAATCAAGAGATTGTTGTTCCATCCTTGTGTCCAAATCCTTCTTCAAAGAAGGAACGTCTTCTACACAATCTGGATGTAGTTCGTGCCCTCAAGTTCTACTTGCAGGCAACTAAAAATTTTCGCCAAACTTCTTCCCTGTTTGTCGTTTATTCTGGACAGAGGAGAGGTCAAAAAGCTTCTGCTACCTCTCTCTCTTTTTGGCTTCGTAGCATAATACGTTTAGCCTATGAGACTGCTGGACAGCAGCCTCCTGAAAGAATTACAGCTCATTCCACTAGAGCTGTGGCTTCCACTTGGGCCTTTAAGAATGAGGCCTCTGTTGAACAGATTTGCAAGGCTGCAACTTGGTCTTCGCTTCATACTTTTTCCAAATTTTACAAATTTGACACTTTTGCTTCTTCGGAGGCTATTTTTGGGAGAAAGGTTCTTCAGGCAGTGGTTCCTTCTGTATAATGAGCCTGCCTATCCCTCCCGTCATCCGTGTACTTTTGCTTTGGTATTGGTATCCCAGAAGTAATGATGACCCGTGGACTGATCGCACATAACAGAAGAAAACATAATTTATGCTTACCTGATAAATTCCTTTCTTCTGTTGTGCGATCAGTCCACGGCCCGCCCTGTTTTTTAAGGCAGGTAAATATCTTTTAAATTATACTCCAGTCACCACTTCACCCTTGGTTACTCCTTTCTCGTTGATTCTTGGTCGAATGACTGGGACTGACGTAGAGGGGAGGAGCTATATCAGCTCTGCTGGGTGAATCCTCTTGCATTTCCTGTTGGGGAGGAGTTATATCCCAGAAGTAATGATGACCCGTGGACTGATCGCACAACAGAAGAAAGGAATTTATCAGGTAAGCATAAATTATGTTTTTATGTAACCATACTGAAGCACACTGGTAGGAGACTTGTAAAAAAAAATAAACCAGTATGATCACCTTTCCTATTCAGAATTTTTTTTAAAGTTTGCTTCAGCTGGCAACAAAGTGGCATTAAAGTTAGTTATATGTGTATTCGCTGCAAAGGTGTCCTATTGGCTACTAATTGTGCCTTTATTAATGCATATAGCTGAGGCTCATAGCAGTTAATAGACAAATAACACAAGCCCCTAACCAAAGTCTGACCAGTCTTTAAAAAGGGCAATGCTTGATGACTAATATTGCTTGTTTAAAGTGATTTCTGATATAGACTACCTGACAGCCTTCTTTTTAATTTCTGTTAACCAGAACTACTTCTACATGACCTCTAGGGGGTGGTACAACAAAGACATACTGTCAGTGCAATCTAGAAATCATTTTGCTTTTACAGGAATAATTAAAGGGACAGTCTAGGCAAAATTAAGCGTTCATGATTCAGATAGGGCACGTCATTTTAAACAACTTTTCAATTTACTTTTATTCTTTGTTGAAAGCGAAACCTCGGTAGGCTCATATGCTAATTTCTAAGCCTGTGAAGGCCGCCTCTTATCTCAGTAAATGTTGAGAGTTTGTCACAGCTAGTAAGCGCTAGTTCATGTGTGGCATATAGATAACTCTTGTGGAGTTATTTATGAGTCAGCACTGATTGGCTAAGTTGCAAGTATATCAAAAGAACTGAGATAAAGGGGCAGTCTGCAGAAGCTTAGATACAAGGTAATCACAGAGGTACAAAGTGTATTAATATAAACGTGTTGGCTATGCAAAACTGGGGAATGGCTAATAACAATATAAATTCTGGAGTAGACTGTCCCTTTAAAGGTTCTTTGCCTTTTATCTCTTTTTCTTCCACCTATGGTCTCATATCGGACTATAACCCTCTATGTACCAGGCCCTTGTCACTTTATTTTTCTATTATTATAATTATTATTATTGCCAGATAGGAGCCTACATGATATCTCTGAGCATATATTAATGCTTCTTACCTTTGTTATTACCTATAGGCCAATGAGACCACGTACCAGACTTGTGCTCTCTGTTTTCCTATAATTACTTGCCACCAATAAGCCCTTTTATAGCAAAGACCCAAATTTAAAGGCGCATGAAACTTTTTATTTTGTGAATCAGACACAGCATACAATAATATTTTTTTTACTTCAGTCTCATTGTATTCTTTGTTGAAGAGATATCTAGATAGATAGCATGCACATTTCTAGATCAGTAAATGACAGGAAATAATGCTGCCAATTGCTGTTCTTGTAAATGTATAAGATAATTATAAAACTGCTGCCATATATTGCTCCAGTTATGTGCACGCTTCTACACCTTCCTGCCTGCTTTTCTACAAAGGATACCAAAGAACAAAGTCCATGTTATCATTTAAAATGTTACACTCTGTCTGAATCATAAAATACATATTTGGGGTTTTGTGTCCCTTTAAGCCGTTCGGCAAGCTCCTTCACCAGTGTGAGGTTTGATGTATGTCGCATGAATATTGCATGGCATCTATAATGAGGAAAGGAATGGAATTGAAGATAAACCGACATCTAGTTGCCATACAGACATTACTATCACATAGACTTTCTATAAATGTCAGTAATAACATCATAACCCCAATCCTTTATGCCGATGCCTTTATGCCATTTCCTCACACCAGACACAACTAAGATTTGAATTCCCTATATCATCATTTCCCGCCGTGACTGTTGCAACTCCATCCTATCTGGTCTCATTAGCTGCCGTCTATCTCAATTACAACCCATAATCAATGCCTTTGATAGGAAGATCTTCCTTACACGTCGCTCATCATCTGCTGCACCTCTCTGCCAATCCCTTCACTGACTTCCTTTAGCTGCCAGAATAAAACACAAAATCCTGACCATAACATTCAAGGCTCTCAGAATCACTGCTCCCCTATGTCTCTGACCTTTTCTCCAGATACTCTTCCCCCAGATTCCTTTGTTCTGCTTGTGAAGTCTTTCTCTCCTCCTCTTTTGTTGCCTCCTCACATTCACATCTACAGGACTTCTCCAGAATGGACCCTATCTTGTGGTTCTCTCTGCCTCACTCCACAAAACTATTACCCAGCTTTCAAAGTTTCAAGCTCTCCTTCAGGAATCTTTTGTTCAGGGATGCATACAATGTAAACTTACCTTAGTTCCTCACCTCTTTTGTTATCCCCCTGAATCCCCTTAGTATATAATCTTATAAGCCCGCTGTCTTGTAGGTAAGTGTTTCTCAGCAATGTACCCCCAACAGTCCAGGTTTTCATTATAGCTGATCTGGTACACAGGTAAAGTAATCAGCTGATCAGTAACCATGGTTACTTACCTGTTCTCACTCATCAGCTGATTATTTCCCATGTGCACTAGTTCAGCAATAATGAAAACCTGGTCTGTTGGGGGTAGTTGAGGACCACAGTTGAGAAATAATGCTGTAGATCACTCATGTAAAATTATCTACAACAGTGCAACTCTGAACAGGGCCCTTTACCAATTTGCCTCTTATTAATGCTACCTTTGTATGTTTATAACACTATGGAATCTGTTGGTGCTCTACAAATAATAATAATAATTTAGTATACATCATTTAATGTCAAAAACAGCATTCATGATTATTTGTGTTTATAAATTATTATAAAAATATGGCAAGATCCTGTATAAAATATTATTAAACAAATGTGATTTCATAGTGAATCCCTGCTATTTCACAACAGAAGCAAAAGATGAAAGGTTGGATATGTAGAGCTTTTTATCTTATTGCAACAACACTGTTTTTGTTTATATTGTTATCATTGTGTTTGTTTTCCTTAAGATGTTTTACAGATATGTTGTTAAAGGCATGATGTGTTATAAATAAACACGGATACAGTGTGCAGATGTAAATGTTTTTAATACAATCTGTGGAGCATTCCATTAAAAAAACTGTTATTAAGGACAATATGCTATTTTGTACAGTTCATGAAAACAAAATACATTTTAAGATAATTGCTAAACAGTCTATTTGTGGAATATTAATGTAGCGAACAGGTGTCAGAACATAAAGATAAATGTAAATTTGTCCGGATATTATCTTTGTAATTTATTAGCAATCATGGTAAGTCGATTTCTAAGACTTTCCCGTTTCTGCTTTAAATGAACTTCAACTGATCTGGCTTCCTTCAAAATCTCATTAAATTCCTGTATGTACGATGCATCCACTGCAGATCTTTCACTTAAAAAAAATATAACAATAAATTAAAAACTTCAGTGAAAATGTTGTAGTTCATATTCTGGTGTGTAAAGTGTCTGTGTTAAATATGCAATTAATATAATGATGTCTCAAGCTACATTTACACCCCAGGCTGGAGAATGCGTTTGTGAATAGGTTGTAAAACTAAAGTATTGCTGGATACCTCAGATGATGCTGTATAAAGCTGATTTAGTTGTAATGGAGTCTGTATGATGATACTGTAGGCATGTGAGACAAACCAGCATATAAAATACACTAGGAGCTAGATTACAAGTGGAGCACAATCGAGTTTGGGAGGGTTTCCATAATCGTTTGCACTGATATTGCAAGTGGCGCAAAATTGTGATTTCGCTAGCTCAAGCTTGATTTACGCTAGAATCCTTACCGTGATCTCAGAGCTGTGGTTTATTGTTTTGCAAAATTAAAAAGTTGCTCAAAACACTTTAAGAATAAATTACATAGTACAGTTACACTCATATTGATATGCCTGATAAAACGGTGTTACTGCCGAGAAACGCGTAGTATATTCCATTATATTGCTCATTTTATATGGCACTTGGTTTTATAAGTTTTATACAGTATGCATCATTTAATCAAATAAATGTACTGAGTTTTAAACTTTTAACCTTGCCATTTATGAGCCTGAGCTACCTTATCGGGCTGTGGTTATGTTACAGTAACACAGCGTTCCTGTTGACCAGAATTCAGCAAGCTGGACAGCGGTAAAATATACAGCCTGCCTCTAATAGCACAGTTTGGGTGCTCTCCTGAAACTGTGACTACTGTTCTATTCGCTGTGTGCCTGCTGATACCTTGTGACTACACACAAGGCACTTCTTCTGTTGTTTATATATTGTATACACTCATATTAACACTGTCTAATAAAAATTATTCTAAAACAATATTGCACAAAAAAGTTAAAAGGGCTCAAAGATATGAGATCTCAGGTGTTAAAAAAAAAATCTGCCAAAGGGCTTTTAACATTGAGAAACATACATATACATGCCTAAAGATGAATATGTGTGTATATATATATATATAGTCGTATGCAAAAGATTAGGCACCCCTGACAACTTCCATGATTTTCATTTATAAATAATTGGGTGTTTGGATCAGCAATTTCCTTTTGATCTATCAAATAACTGAAGGACACAGTAATATTTCAGTAGTGAAATTAGGTTTATTGGATTAACAGAAAATGTGCAATATGCATCAAAACGAAATTAGACAGGTGCATAAATTTGGGCACCCCAACAGAAATATTGCATCAATATTTATTAGAGCCTCCTTTAGCAGAAATAACAGCCTCTAGACGCTTCCTATAGCCTGTAATGAGTGTCTGGATTCTGGATAAAGGTATTTTGGACCATTCCTCCTTGCAAAACATCTCCAGTTCAGTTAGGTTTGATGGTTGCCGAGCATGGACAGCCCGCTTCAAATCACCCCACAGATTTTCAATGATATTCAGGTCTGGGGACTGTGATGGCCATTCCAGAACATTGCACTTGTTCCTCTGCATAAATGCCAGAGTAGATTTTGAGCAGTGTTTTGGGTCGTTGTCTTGTTGAAATATCCAGCTCCGACGTAACTTCAACTTTGTGACTGATTCCTCAACATTATTCTCAAGTATCTGCTGATATTGAGTGGAATGCATGCGAGCCTCAACTTTAACAAAACTCCCAGTACCGGCACTGGTCACACAGCCCCACAGCATGATGGAACATTCACCAAATTTTAATGTGGGTAGCAAGTGTTTGTCTTGGAATGCTGTGTTCTTTTGCCGCCATGCATAATGCCTCTTGTTATGACCAAATAATAACTCAATCTTTGTTTCATCAGTCCACAGCACATTCTTCCAAAATGAAGCTAGCTTGTCCAAATGTGCGTTTGCATACCTCACACGACTTTGTTTGTGGCGCTTGTGCATAAAAGGCTTCTACCGTATCACTCTCCCATACAGCTTCTCCTTGCGCAAAGTGCGCTGAATTGTTTAGCGATGCACAGTGACACCATCTGCAGCAAGATGATGTTGTAGGTCTTTGGAAGTGGTCTGTGGGCTGTTTTTGACCTCTCTCACTATTCTTTGCCTTTGCCTCTCCGGTATTTTACTTGGCCTGCCACTTCTGGCCTTAAAAAGAACTGTGCCTGTGGTCTTCCATTTCCTCACTATGTTCCTCACAGTGGATACTGACAGCTTAAATCTCTGCAATAGCTTTTTGTAGCATTCCCCTAAACCATAATGGTGAACAATCTTTGTTTTCAGGTCATTTGAGAGTTGTTTTGAGGCCTCCATGTTGCCATTCTTCAGAGGAGAGTCAAAGAGAACAACAACTTGCAATTGGCCACCTTAAATACCTTTTTTCTCATGATTGAATGCACCTGTCTATGAAGTCCAAGGCTTAATGGGCTCACCAAACCAATTGTGTGTTCCAATTAATCAGTGCTAGGTAGTTACAGGTATGCAAATCAACAAAATGACAAGGGTGCCCAAATTTATGCCCCTGTCTAATTTCATTTTAATGCATATTGCACATTTACTGTTAATCCAATAAACCTCATTTCACTACTGAAATATTACTGTGTCCTTCAGTTATTTGATAGATCAAAATGAAATTGCTGAGCCAAACACACAATTATTTATATTTATATTTCATCAATCCTCCGGTCAGGGTAAAAACAAAGTATAACAATCCAGGTGTGTGAACAGGAGCTCCTCGCAATATATATATATATATACAGCTGTATGTCTATATATGTATACACATGTATTCATGTATTGGTATGTGTATATATGTATTTACAGACATATATACACATATAAAAACATTAATATATACGTACACATATAAAGACATATATATGTGCATTAGAGCATGTAAAAATACATTTATGCAATATTCATATTTAACCCCTTAATGACCAAGGACGTACGCCACACGTCCTAAAAAAAAATACAGTTAATGACAGAGGACGTGTGGCGTACGTCCTTGGTCTGGAAAGCAGCTGGAAGCGATCCTGCTCGCTTCCAGCTGCTTTCCGGTTTTTGCAGTGATGCCTCGATATGGAGGCATCCTGCAATAACCCCCCTTGGCCATCCGATGCAGATAGAGCCACTCTGTGGCCCTCTCTGCACCGGACATCGGTGGCCGGTATCGTTGGTGGGTGGGAGCAAGTCTGGGAGGCGGGTGGGCGGCCATCGATGTGCCGAGTGGAGGGAAGGGGGGCGGGATCGGGGGCGGAACCGTCGGGAGCGCGCACGGGAGCGCGCGCGCGCGCACGGGGGGCGGCGGGCGGGCTCGTGCACAGGGCGGGAGCGGGAGGGAACCACTACACTACAGAAAAATAAAGCTGCTAAAAGTTAAAATAAAACGTTTTAAAAAGTTAGAAATAAACAGCTAAGGGATCTGGAAAGGGTGGGGGGATGGTCTTGGGGGGGGGAGCTACACTACAGAAAAGGGCATTTTTTTTTAAAAAAAAGGCACATTTGTTACTAAACTGGGTACTGGCAGACAGCTGCCAGTACCCAAGATGGCGCCTATTAACGCAGAGGGGGAGGGTTAGAGAGCTGTTTGGTGGGGGATCAGTGAGGTTGGGGACTAAGGGGGATCCTACACAGCAGCATATGTAAATATGCCAAAATGAACCCCAAAAAAAGCCCAAGTATAGCTTTTATTTTAGTACCGGCAGAGTTTCTGCCAGTACTTAAGATGGCGGGGACAATTGTGGGGTGGGGGAGGGAAGAGAGCTGTTTGGGAGGGATCAGGGGGTCTCATGTTTCAGGTGGGAGGCTGAGCTCTACACTAAAGCTAAAATTAACCCTGCAAGCTACATAATTAACCCCTTCCCTGCTAGCCATAATACACGTGTGAAATGCAGCGGCATTTGGCGGCCTTCTAATTACCAAAAAGCAACGCCAAAGCCATATATTGAACAAAGGGGATCCCATAGAAGCATTTACAACCATTTGTGCCATAATTGCACAAGCTGTTTGTAAATGATTTCAGTGAGAAACCTAAAATTATGAAAAATGTAACGTTTTTTTTAATTTGATCGCATTTGGCGGTGAAATGGTGGCATGAAATATACCAAAATTGGCCTAGATCAATACTTGGGGTTGTCTACTACACTACACTAAAGCTAAAAGTATCCCTAAAAGCTCCCTACATGCTCCATAATTAACCCCTTCACTGCTGGGCATAATACACGTGTAGTGCGCAGTGGCATTTAGCAGCCTTCTAATTAATAAAAAGCAACGCCAAAGCCATATATGTCGGCTATTTCTGAACAAAGGGGATCCCAGAGAAGCATTTACAACCATTTAAGCCATAATTGCACAAGCTGTTTGTAAATAATTTCAGTGAGAAACCAAAAGTTTGTGAAAAAAATTAGTAAAAAAGTGAATGATTTTTTGTATTTAATCTCATTTGGCGGTGAAATGGTGGCATGAAATATACCAAAATGGGCCTAGATGAATACTTTGGGATGTCTACTAAAAAAAAATATATACATGTCAATGGATATTCAGAGATTCCTGAAAGATATCAGTGTTCTAATGTAACTAGCGCTAATTTTGAAAAATAATGGTTTGGAACTAGCAAAGTGCTACTTGTACTTATGGCCCTATAACTTACAAAAAAAGCAAAGAACATGTAAACATTGGGTATTTCTAAACTCAGGACAAAATTTAGAAACTATTTAGCATGGGTGTTTTTTGGTGGTTGTAGATGTGTAACAGATTTTGGGGGTCAAAGTTAGAAAAAGTGTGTTTTTTTCAATTTTTTCCTCATATTTTTAATTTTTTTTATAGTAAATTATAAGATATGATGAAAATAATGGTATCTTTAGAAAGTCCATTTAATGGCAAGAAAAACGGTATATAATATGTGTGGGTACAGTAAATGAGTAAGAGGAAAATTACAGCTAAACACAAACACCGCAGAAATGTAAAAATAGCCTTGGTCCCAAACGGACAGAAAATTGAAGAGTGCTGTGGTCATTAAGGGGTTAATAAAGTGTTTAACTATGTATTTACTGTATATATTTTTTAACATTCCAATGTTCTGCACATAGCACCACATGTTCTATGTATTTCTAAATAGATATCCCTATATATACTGTATATATACAGTATATATATATATATATATATATATATATATATATATATATATATATATATATATATATATATATATATATATATATATATATATATATATCTTTTTTTATACCTATATATAATCATCTCTATATATAGGTATAAATATATATTTGTTTACAAAACCATCATATATATGTAGAAATATTTATTTATGAATAAATAGAACAGCTCTGATGTTTTAGGGTGACAGCTATAACCAGCTTGGCACTTCACACCCACAAGGCCTGCTGGCAATGAAAGGCTTTTTTTGAGGAAGTTCTTCTCAGAAGGCTCTGGAGGTGTCACTGTTGTTCATAGATTCATGGCAATTAGTAACAACGTTTATATGCACGGGAAGTTCAGAATTCTCTACGAACCAAGTACTAAACTAAAATGGTTTAAAGAACATTATAGAATTCAACAATTTTTTTAGAATGTGGTATAAAATAATGGAAAATAGAATCTGTACTGGTAAATATTATTTTTTCAACAATTAATAATTACCACATTGTGGTAGTCAAATGGTAAACCATTTTAGATTATTAGAGGCAAAACTATTATTTTAATAGTAAATAAACAGTTACTTGTTTACAAGGTTTCTTAACTCTGGGTGGCCTCTCATTACTCTGTTTTTAATATCGATAGATTTAATGAATGGCAGATTAACTATTATCCATCTGTTATTATTAGTATTGATAACTAATTATTATTGAGGAAACAATGTGCAGTTAGCTGCCTTGTGTGTAGCGTTTATGCACTCCAACCTACAACACATCTGCAACTTAAAGGGACAATCTACTCCAGAATTTTATTGTTTACAAAGATAGATAATCCTTTTATTATTTATTCCCCAGTTTTGCATAACCAACACAGTTATATTAATATACTTGTTACCTCTGTGATTACCTAAGCCTCTGTGTATCTAAGCCTCTGCAGACAGCCCCCTTATTTCAGTTCTTTTGACAGACTTGCATTTTAGCAAATCAGTGTCAACTCATAAATAACTACACGAGTGAGCACAATGTTATCTATTGGGCACATATGAACTAGCACTGTCTATCTGTAAAAAATGTCAAAATGCTTTGAGATAAGAGGTAGCCTTAAGGGCTTAGAAATTAGCATATACGCCTATCTAGGTTTATCTTTCAACAAAGAATACCAAGAAAACAAAGCAATAAAAGTAAATTGGAAAGTTGTTTAAAATTGCATGCCCTATCTGAATCATGAAAGTTTAATTTTGACTAGTACAAACAGAAAGAGAAGCCGTCTGACATTTCCCTTGTTCAGAGGAGAATTGCTTGGTATTTCGGGGCTGGAATGACCTTGTTAGGCGGGATCAGGCTTTTGGAACGTTTTCCTCTGTGAAAAGCACAACTGGGCAAAAAGAAGCTACTCCTAGGTGGTAACCGGGCCATAGAACAAGCCACTGAGCTGCTGTTCGTTCTCTTTCTGTTTGAATTAGACTAGACTGTCCCTTTAAAGCTTTGTTATCTGTCACTGAAGTTACAGCAATCCTTACCTTAATGCTTTGGCATATTTGGCAAAATGAAGGTTTATGTCGTTGCTTATATCTGTTAAGAGAGATATATTTTACACTTTACATGATTTACACTTGATAACACTAAATAAATGATATCTAAACATGTAGATACCTTTCATCAATGTTTCAATGTCAGCATCTTTAGAGCTGTCAGACAAACACGGAGGTGGCCCTGCTGGTGAGGAACACTGAGGATTTTCTGCATTTTTAATCTACAAAGAAAATGAAGTGAAGTCCTAAATAAGATCAATCCTAAACAGTGTAGCATTTTAGTGCATAAAAGGCACTAGGGCCTGATGATCAACAGCTCGCCAGCATAAAGAGAGATCCAGCAAAAACTTTGGGGGCTTTTTTTTTAATCATCTGTCAATCAACTGAGGGCTATAGTGGGCGGAGGAACGCCGCTTATGGTTCTGGCATTAAGATGTAAATATCTAAGAAGATAAGGATAAATTAGTGATCATGAATGAAAGTCTCACTCATTTTTTAAATGATATCCTTTGGCTTGAGCGAGTGCGCTCAAATTTACCTTCACTTTAAGGGACCTTTTAGTACTGATGAGGCTTCTTAGATAATCTCACCAGAGAGCAGATCTTTCGATCATCAGGCCCATAGAGTCTACGCTTGTAAAAATGTATAGGATAAACAACGCATTAATACTAAAAAAAAAACTACTCTTTATAAACGTTACCTCTATTTCCTTTTTACGTTTTAGTGCTTTATTTTCATCAGACATCGACGACTTGCTCGCCATTCTCACCCTTAAGAAAATGAAAAATAAAAAAGGAAAGAGAGGCATTGCTTTAATTCAGTTTTTTACCTTTATTTTATTGTTGTAAACACAAATTGAATAGATTTTAATGTTAACTGTAATAGTAATAGACGAGTGAAAACAATCTTTTTTTATTTTTATTTATAAGATATTGGGCAAGAAGGTACAACCTTATGTCTGACTGGTTTACTGTTCTATTCCCCATATTTCCGTACGGTATAAAAAAATGAACAGCTGCCACAAAATAGTACCTGAAATTCATCAATACTGACCATGCAAGCACGTCTAAAGGATCTACTGGTTAAGATCTTAAAGGGACATGAAACCACAACATTTTCTTTCACAATTTAGATTGTGCATCTAATTTTAAACAACTTTCAAATTTACTTCTACTATCAGATTTCTTGTTCTCTTGGTATCCTTTGTTTAAAAATCAGGAATGTAAGCTTAGGAGCATGTTTGTGTCTGTAGCACTACATGGCAGCAGTTTTGCAAGAATGTTCCACATTAGCAAGAGCACTAGATGGCAGCACAATTTCCGGTCATATAGTGCTACAGACATGTGCACGCTCCTATCTAGATATCTCTTCAATAAAAAATAGCAGGAGAATGAAGCACATTTGATAATAGAATAAATAGGAAAAAAAATTCAAAATTGTATCAGTGTTCTCCCCAGAACCTTTTTAGCGGGTGCACCACCCGGCTGATTTTACTGACTTAAGTTTAAGCCAATATGAAACGAAAATTAGCAATTATTAAAAATGTTCAATAATTTGCACAAATTATCATTAGCCCCTTCACCCAATCCAACATATATATACGTTGTGCGGTACTTTGGCTATCATACCACACAGCGTATATACATGTCGTTGCTTCAGGATGCTCCAGCACTCTCAGCTGTTAAGTTACGAAGCTTCAAGCATCTACTGCATATGGAGCCGGAGTACGATTGGTCCATATGAGGGCAGATGCCTGAACGTTACAGACGGTAACACTGTGTGTGTCACCGTCTGTAACGATCTTCTGCTGGAGCCAGCGGGAGGTGTGGGCGGGAGTCGGGTGGTGGGTGGGCGGCCCAGCAGGGGAGGCAGCAGGAGGAAGTGGGAGGCGCCATACACCATGGAAAAAGGGGAAAAAAGGGACAGGGAGGGATGGGGCAGCTACACTAAAGAAAAGGGGGCCCCTAAATAAAGATTGCTAGTGGGGGGTTACACCACATTAATAAATACATTTAAAAAAAATAATAAAAACATTTTTTTATTAAATGTTTTATAGGTACTGGCAGACAGCTGCCAGTACCTAAGATGGCGCCTAACAGAGCGGGGAGGTTTAGAGAGTTGTTTGGGGTGGGATCAGAAAGATTGGGGGGTAATGTGAGATCCTACACTGGAGAAATATAAAAAAAAATAAAAAATAATTATATATATAAAAAAAAAAAGTCTTATTTTTTCATACAGGCAGACTGTCTGCCAGTACCTAAGATGGGGGTTACTAGTGGGGGGGTGGTGAGTGTCAGGTAGGAGGCTAATCTCTACACTAAAGCTAACATTAACCTTTTAAGCTACCTAATTAACCCCTTCACTGCTGGGAATAATAGAAGTGTGGTGCGCAGCTGCAATTAGCGGCTTTCTAATTACAAAAAAGCAATGGCAAAGCCATATATGTCTGCTATTTCTGAACAAAGTGGATCCCAGAGAAGCTTTTAGAAACATGTGTGCTACGATTGCATAAGCAGTATGTAAATAATTTCTGTGAGAAACCCAAAGTTTGTAAAAAAAAAAGTACCACATTTTTTTTATATGATGGCATTTTCGGTGAAATGGTGGCATAACATTTACCAAAATGTGCCTAGATCAATACCTTGGGTTGTCTACTTAAAAAAAAAAAAAATATATATATATATATATATATATACACACACAGAGAGAGAAGCACACTCACAGGAACGAACAACTGGCTCAATACTATTGTTAGCCTGTTCTATGGCGATTTACCACCTGGGTGCAGCTTCTTTTAGCCCAGTAATGCTTTTCACAGAAAAGAACTTTCCTGTAGTATATCAGTCTGATCCCCCCTATTACGGTCAGTCCAGCGGCGAAATACCAGGCAATTCCTCTGGGGCAACCAGACGTGGACTCCTTGCTCATTGTGCTTAGAGGAATACTGCTACACCTCACTGACGAGGCCCAATGAAGGCCCGAACGATCGTCTGGGGTTGTTGTGTTCCTTGTTCAGAGAGGAATTGCCTGGTATTTCGGTGCTGGACTGACCGTAATAGGCGGGATCAGACTGATATACTACAGGAAAGTTCTACTCTGTGAAAAGCATTGCTGAGCTAAAAGAAGTTGCACCCAGGTGGTAAATCGCCATAGAACAGGCTAACAATGGTATTGAGCTGGTTGTTGGTTCCTGTGAGTGCATTTCTCTCTGTGTGTATTTAGTCTCCCTATGGGAAAAAGGGGCAACCAGACGTGGACTCCTTGCTCAGTGTGCTTAGAAGAATACTGCTACACCTCACTGACGAGGCCCAATGAAGGCCGAAATGATTGTCTGGGGTTGCTGTGTTCCTTGTTCAGAGAGGAATTGCCTGGTATTTCGGCGCTGGACTGACCGTAATAGGCGGGATCAGACTGATATACTACAGGAAAGTTCTACTCTGTGAAAAGCATTGCTGAGCTAAAAGAAGTTGCACCCAGGTGGTAAATCGCCATAGAACAGTCTAACAATGGTATTGAGCTGGTTGTTCGTTCCTGTGAGTGCATTTCTCTGTGTGTGTATATATATATATATATATATATATATATATATATTTGATAGGTAAATAAAAAAAACAAGGCTCTATTTCTGTTTAATCAATCATAAAAGTCCAGCTCACACTGTTATTAGATGGGTGCACGCTATAGCTAGGCACTGCACAGCCCAGCAAACAAATTCCAAAATAAAAAGTGAATAGCAGCACTCCAATAGAGTTATCTTCAAATATTTATTGCATATCCAGGAGTACAAAAAAATAGCTATTTTTTTGTACTCCTGGATATGCAATAAATATTTGAAGATAACTCTATTGGAGTGCTGCTATTCACTTTTTATTTTCTATTTCTGTTTAAATGGAGTGATAGCAAAAAAGCTAAAAATGCTCTGGTATTTTGGGCAAGATTTTGTCTGTAAGTCGTGAAAGGGTTAAATACATTTATGTTAAATAATGCAATTCATTTCTGCTTTGGGAAGCAGAAAATTATATAATATTAGGAAATATTACAGTTCTCCCACCCGGCTACTTCATAAAGCCAACCTGCTGGTAAATTTTTCTGTGGAGAACACCATGGGGCCTAGTTATCAAGCCGTCAACCTCAAATACGCTGCGTATTCCGCAGCGTATTTGTGGCAAGGCTGATACGCCTTAGTTATCAAAGGCTCGAGACCGGCAAAAGTAGAATTTTGTGACGTAAGCTTCGATCCGCCGGACTCAGTCCGACACAGATCGATTCTTACGTCACTCCAGATGTTCCGCACACAAGTGCGGCACATTCTCACTACTTTTGCTAGCTATCAAAAAACTAGCAGGTACGCTCGGCACTTTTACGGCCCAGCGTACCTGGTTTTCAAAGCGCCAGCCTGGAGGCGGCGGATCCCATAGGAATCAATGGGAGTCTGACCATAGCGAAAGTACAAGTTCGCTGCTGACAGACATCCCATTGATTTCTATGGGAGCTGTCTACACCTAACACCCTAACATGTACCCCGAGTCTAAACACCACTAATCTGACCCCCCCTACACCGCCGCAACTAAATAAAGTTATTACCCCCTAAACCGCCGCTCCCGGAGCCCACCGCAAGCTACTCTATACATATTAACCCCTAAACCGCCGCTCCCGGAGCCCACCGCAACTATAATAAATGTATTAACCCCTAAACCGCCGCTCCCTGAACCCGCCGCAACCTATAATAAATTTATTAACCCCTATCCTGCCCCCCACTATGCCGCCGCCACTGTAATAAAATTATTAACCCCTAAACCTAACCCTAACCCTAACGCCCCCTAACTTAAATATTAATCAGCCAATCAGATTCAAGTTCAATCCGATTGGCTGATCCAATCAGCCAATAAGATTGAGCTTGCATTCTATTGGCTGATCGGAACAGCCAATAGAATGCGAGCTCAATCTGATTGGCTGATTCCATCAGCCAATAAGATTTTCCTACCTTAATTCCGATTGGCTGATAGAATCCTATCAGCCAATCGGAATTGAGGGGACGCCATCTTGGATGACGTCCCTTAAAGGAGCCGTCATTCGTCGTAGTCCGTCGGTGAAGAAGGTGGTTCCGCGTCGGCGGAAGGAAGATTCAAGACCCGGCTTGGAAGATGACTTCGCCCGGATAGAAGACCTCTTCAGCGCCTCTTTGAAGATGACATCGGCCGGATCGAAGACTTCTTCAGCGCCGCCTGGATGATGACTTCATCGGATGGAAGATTTCTTCAGCGCCGCTTGGAGGATTAACTTCTTCCGCTCCGGATGTCCTCTTCAGTTCCATCGGTGGCTCGGCTGAGTGAAGACGACTCAAGGTAGGATGATCTTCAGGGGATTAGTGTTAGGTTTTTGTAAGGGGGGTTTGGGTTAGATTAGGGGTATGTGGGTGGTGGGTTTTAATGTTGGGGGGGGTTGTATTTTTATTTTACAGGCAAAAGAGCTGAACTTTTTGGGGCATGCCCCCACAAATGGCCCTTTTAAGGGCTGGTAAGGTAAAAGAGCTTTGAAATTTATGTAATTTAGAATAGGGTAGGGATTTTTTTTATTTTGGGGGGGTTTGTTATTTTATTAGGGGGCTTAGATTAGGTGTAAGTAGCTTAAAATTGTTGTAATATTTTTAACATGTTTGTAACTTAATTTTTTATTTTTTGTAACTTAGCTTTTTTTATTTTTTGTACTTTAGTTAGTTTATGTAATTGTATTTCATTGTAGTTCTTTGTAGGTAGTTTATTTAGTTAATTTAATGATAGTGTAGTATTAGGTTTAATTGTAACTTAAGTTAGGATTTATTTTACAGGTAATTTTATATTTCTTTTAGCTAGGTAGTTATTAAATAGTTAATAACTATTTAATAACTATTCTAACTAGCTAAAATAAATACAAAGTTACCTGTAAAATAAATATAAATCCTAAGATAGCTAGAATATAATTATTAATTATATTGTAGCTATCTTAGGGTTTATTTTACAGGTAAGTATTTAGTTTAAATAGGATTCATTTAGTTAATAAGAGTTAATTTATTTAGATTTATTTAATTAATATTTAAGTTAGGGGGGCGTTATGGTTAGGGTTAGACTTAGGTTTAGGGGTTAATCATTTTATTACAGTGGCGGCGGCGTAGTGGGGGGCAGGATAGGGGTTAATAAATTTATTATAGGTTGCGGCGGGTTCATGGAGCGGCGGTTTAGGGGTTAAACTATTTATTTAGTTGCGGAGAGGTGCGGGATCAGCAGGATAGGGGTTAATAATTTTATAATAGAGGGCGACGGTATAGGGGGGGCAGGATAGGGGTTACTAGGTATAATGTAGGTGGCAGCGGTGTCCGGGAGCGGCGGTTTAGGGGTTAATACATTTATCAGAGTTGCGGCAGGGTCTAGGAGCGGCGGTTTAGGGGTTAGTAACTTTATTGAGTTGCGGGGGGCTCCGGGGGCGCCGGTATAGGGGGTAGAACAGTGCAGTTTAGTGTGAGTGCTTAGTGACAGGCTAGCAATAAAGCTGGGAAAAAGCCGAAGGGCAGCGAGATCGGATGAGTGATAACTGTCACAGTCCGCTGCTCATCGCCCCGCGGCTTTTTGACAGCTTTATTTGATAACTTAGGCGTATTTTTTCAGGTCCGCGGCGGCGAAGGTAGGCGAGCTTAGGCGGACGTATTGGGCCGGCGAAGCCAGAAAAGTAGACGGCTTGATAACTAGCCCCCCGTGTATGCTCTGCCTGAATCACAAAATAAAAATTGTGGCTTCATGTCCCTTCAAGATGGCTTTTAAATTACTTAAAAAACTTATGATTTAAAGATGTATATAATATACAGTATAATTAAATTCAAAATGATTAAAAGTTATCTTTTACATTGCATTAGTCATGTACTTTATAGAATAGATTTTTGAATATTAGTATATTTGCAATACACATGCATTAACAATGACTCAGTGATACTGTGCTTGGAGCATATGTGCATATACCTTTTACACCTGCATTCAGTTACTGTGCCTACCCAGAGAGCAATTACTGCATCAGTGATTAATTTGCATGATCACTAATACATGCTGGACTCGGAACAGCTGTGGTGTAAGGCAGTGCTCGACAAATCTGTTTAGACATTTGATAAGATTAACTTGACCACAAAACACAAGAACTAACCGCAGAATACTAAGCGTGAGACGCCTAAATCAGAAGCAAATATGGTCTCCTTTAAAAAATGCGGTCACAAGAAGCAACAAACTAACCAATCAGATGTGTCCACTGGTTCAGGAGTAGCCAATTGCAAACTTAGGCGGAAAAAAATGTGCATTTCTGTGGGATCATTACTAGTGTTGCATCCCCACGTTGCGCAGTAATAATTGTAGAGTGCCTCTCACCTACAGCCAGAAGGTTTGAAACCTGCGTGCAGATGAGTTGCTAAAAAACAACAACATGGGCGGTGGGCGGAGTTGGTTGAGGATTCGGCGGAGAATGCTCGTAACACAGTTACTGATAGGTTGCTTGTGCACAAACTCATGGTGTGGATTGTGTTCTAGTTATTGACGAGGTATTACCTAGTTTGTAGGGAGGTTAAAACCCCAGATGACCACAATAATATCACAAAGTATAAAGATCCAGTAGAAGTATTTTAGTTATCCACTTGCTTGCTGAAACACCTACCCATATGAAGGGACATCCTAAAACATTTAATGTGAAAATGGCTTAATGTAGCTTAATGAGTAAAAAAGTGGACAAATGTTCATCAATTGCTCCATAATTTCGCACAACCCAAGATTTCCACTATCCAAGCCTATCCTAGAGGTTTCATGGATTTTGGTGTCCCACAAGGCAAATGAGTGACATTAAGCTTGTTTTTGGGGAGCTTAATGTGGCTTAACGTACAAAATTGAATTTAGATGTTAACCAATTTCCCCCAAACTTACCACAATACATTAATCTATTGATTCAAACATATTCTGACAATTTCAGGACATTTGACAAAACATACCAAAAGTTATTCACATGTAACCATTTTTTTACAATCCTAAAACATTTAATGTAAGCAGCTTTATGTAAAAAGAGCTTAATGTACCAAAATTCACCTAAACATCAATCAATTGCCTTGATACTTGGCACAAACTCATTTTGTCACTTTCCAAACCAATCCTAGAAGTTTCATAGATTTTGGTTACCCACAAGGCAAATGAGTGACATTAAGCTTGTTTTTTGGGGAGCTTAATGTGGCTTAACGTACAAAATTGAACTTAGATGTTAACCAATTTCTCCCAAACGTCCCCCAAATACATTGATCTATCTATTCAAACATATTCTGAAAATTTCAGGAAATTTGATAAAACATACCAAAAGTTATTCGTATTTAACAATTTTTTTACAATCCTAAAACATTTAGGGGGATATTTATCAAAGCCTCAACTATGCTGCATTCGCCGGCACCAATACGCTCGCCTAACATCGCGGCCGCAGACCTGAATACGATCTCCATATTTATAAAAAAAGCCGGCAAAAAGCTGCGCACCAAGTACGGGGCGATGAGCATTGGACTATTGTTAACTAACAGTCATCGATCTCGCTGCTATTCGGCTTTTTACCAACTTTATTTATACCCTGTCACTAAACGCCGCCACTATACTAAAGTGTTTAACCCCTATCTAACCGCTCCCGGACCCCGCCACCACTAAATAAACGTTTTAACCCCTAAAACTCTGGCCTCCCACATCACTACCATTATCTATACCTATTAACCCCTAAACCGCCAGCCCCTCACATTGTCATAAACTAAATTAAGCTATTAACCCCTAAACCTAACAACCCGCTAACTTTACATTAAAATTACAACATCCCTATCTTAAAATAAATTTAAACTTACTTGTAGAATTAAAATAAACTAATTATAAACTATTAATTAACCTACCCTAACTATTATACTAAAATTTCATTAAACTAGCAATTAAATTAACTATATTACATATTAAAAACCCTAACCCTACTCAAATTATTTAAATCTACTATTAAAAATTACTAAATTACAAAAAAAATAAACGCTAAGTTACAAAAATAAAAAACACTAAATTACGGGAAAAAAAAACAGTATCAAAAATAAAAATGAATTATACCTAATCTAATAGCCCTATCAAAATAAAAAAGCCCCCCCAAATAAAAAAAAATCCTAGCCTACAATAAACTACCAATGGCCCTTAAAAGGGCCCTTTGTGGGGCATTGCCCCAAAGAAATCAGCTCTTTTACCTGCAAAAATAATACAAACACCCCCCAACAGTAAAACCCACCACCCAACCAACCAACCCCTCCAAATAAAAAGCCTATCTAAAAAACCAAGGTTCCCCATTGCCCTGAAAAGGGCATTTGTATGGGCATTTAGCTCTTTTACCTGCCCAGACCCTACTCTAAAAATAAAACCCACCCAAAAAAACCTTAAATAAACCTAACACTAACCCCCCACAATCCACTTACAGTTTTTGAAGTTCCGCTTGAAGGATCCATCCAGCCAGCAAGAAGTCTTCATCCGGGCGGCAAGAAGTCTTCATCCAGGTGGGCTCTTCCATCTTCATCCATCCGGCGAAGTTTTCATCCATGCAGCCTCTTCTATCTTCATCCATCCGGCGCAGAGCGGGTCCATCGTGAAAACATCCGGCACGGAGCTCCTCTTCAATATGGTCGCCACCGTAAACTGGAACTTGAATGCAAGTGACGTCATCCAAGATGACATCCCTTGCATTCCTATTGGCTTAAAGGTTCCAATCAGCCAATAGGATTAGAGCTGCTAAAATCCTACTGGCTGTTCCAATCAGCCAATAGGATGAGAGCTAAATCCTATTGGCTGATTGGAACAAGTTTGCCCCAAACTACGCAAACCTATTCATGGGTTATCTAGAAGACAAGGTCATGTTTAGCGAGGCTTGGGTGACAAACTTGGTGCTCTATCGCAGATTTATTGATGACATTTTTATTATTTGGAGGGGTGACATATAATTATTTGAGTTTTTTATGGATGATCTTAAAGATAAACATTTTGGTCTAGATTTCACCCATGAAATCAGTAAAACCCATATAAATTATTTAGATTTAGATATAGACATCATTGATGGTAATTTATACACTAAAACTCATTTCAAAGCAGTTGATTCGAATAATTATGTACATAATGACAGTTGTCATTTAAAAAGATGGATCAAAAATATACCTATGAATCAGTTCACAAGAGTGAGAAAAAAACTGCTCATCGACTTTGAGGCACAAGCTAATCAACTAGAAATTAAGTTCAACCAGAGGGGATATGATAGGAAATTGATAAAGGAAGCTAGGGAACTAGCAAGAGGAAGGGAAAGAACTGAATTACTTAAAAGGAAACCCAAAACAGATAAAATTAAGGATACACTATGGATACCTTTTTATCACTGACTATAACATAAATCACAAAGAATTAAGAAACATTTTTAATAAACATTGGTACATACGTCAAAGGGACCCAATTATGGGTGAACTCCTTGCAGATAGACCAGAGATAGTTTTTAAAAAGGCCAAAAATTTAAAATCTATATTAACACCGAGTGTTCCAAGGAAGCCTAACAACACATATATGGAAATTAATATGCACAATAAAAAACTGACGGGTTTTTACCCATGCATAGGATGTAAAGCAAGTAGTTTTAGTAATAAAACTAAACAGGTGACATCAAGCACAACAAACAAAGAGTATGAGATAAGAGATTGCATCAGGTGTACAGATAGGTATGTGGTGTATTTAGCACAATGCCCTTGTAAAAAACAATATTTAGGGGAGACTTCCCGCCCCTTGAAAGATAGAATAAGGGAAATCTCCTCAACATAGAACATGGGTTTGAAGGCCATTTGCTATCTCATCATTTTAAAGAGTGTCATAACCAGAGTTTTCGTATGCCTTTTAAATACTGAGGCATACGAAAAATTAAATCCAATTAGACCCAAGGGGAGGAGATATAAATAAAAAATTGTTAAGGGCAGAAGCGGAACTAATTAATTATTTAAAAGTTTAGAACCACGGGGACTTAATGTAGAGCTAGATTTGAATTCCATTATAGAATGATCAATATAAATACTGTAAAGGACACATATTAAGCACTAACACTAGTCATCACATAATTAATGAAATAGAATAAAATAAAACTTTATTCTTAATATTTAGGTACACATATATATATATATATATATATATATATATATATATATATATATATATATATGTATATATATATATATATATTTCCACATATAAGTATAAGATTAATATATGATTATTAGTATCTTTTAACATATTCACTTACACAAAGATAAAATTTATTTTATATTTTTTTAGCCATCAATTTTCATCGAAATAATATAGATTTCTATTGTGAATATTTAGTTCACTTCCACCTTTTTTGTATTAACATCTTAAACATATCTTACTGTTTTTATTAATTTTTTATCTTTCATGAATAGTAATGGATTTGTTCTGTAAGCGTTGCCCTTGATAGAATTATTTTCAATATACCAAAGCATTGACCCCAGGAAAAACTTTGAAAGTATGGCTATAATGAGAAACTTTTAAAGTAGTGCTATAAAAAAGGACTACACCTTTAAGAAAGAATGAAAGGAAGAACAGCAATTGAGAAACAGGCGGATAAATAGGGGAGTATGGGTAAGAAAAATTCCATCTTGAAAAAGGCTGCAAAGCTGAAATGCGTAGATGATATTAAGCCGTTTCTAACTCCAGGATCAGAGCGCTCTGAAGAGTTCAACGCAACAAGTGTTGGATACATTTATGTTGGATACTATGTATATAGTATATTTGATACACTATACTCAAACAACATTGCACCCGGTAATCTGCTTCTTCTATTTGTTCATTCACAACCTGTTGAACACGTGACCCTGAACTAGGATCTGGAACAAGTAACCTGTAGTAAAGAATGGCAGAGTCTTGAAAGGTGATACACTGGACGCCAGATCTAAGGGAAGTTAAGTCACGCAACATAAGAGCGGAGAAATCGAGAGGGATTTCAGATTCCGGGGAAAGTGAGAGTCACGGACTCAGCAGACATCAGGAACGTAAAGTATTGAAACCAAGTGTATCACACTACAATGCATTTATCCATAGCAGACCTTTTTACTCATACTCTTCCTCACATGCCAATCATATGGGAATATTATCACAGATAAATTGCCAGCAGTGATTTATGAAATTATTCTAGACCAGTTGTTTGGAACACAAGTTTGGACATTGAGTGTCTTATTTACGGCAAACACACGTCTTTTGAATTGAATTCCAGGGGCCATTTTTTATACATAATTTTTTTTTAAATGTTATGCATTTTTAATATATACCACCGGTGGTTATAAGTCTTATTGTTGTTAAATAATAAATGTATGTTACATGCATACAATTTACATGATTCTTTGCAATTTTATATATAAAGTTTTTTGGCTTAACAGTGTTAACAAAAAATCGATCTCATATTTAGCTGCTTTTTTTTTTTTTTAGCGCTCCCCTCTTTTGTTAACTTTCATTAATCTATCTTTACAAACATATTCTGAAAATTTCAGGACATTTGATAAAACACACCAAAAGTTATTGGCATTTAACAATTTTTTTTACAATCCTAAAACATTTAGGGGCCCATTAATCAAGCTCCGAACGGAGCTTGACGGCCCGTGTTTCTGGCGAGTGCCAGGAACACAAATTATGAAGCAGCGGTCTAAAGACTGCTGCTCCATAACCTGTCCGCCTGCTCTGAGGAGGCGGACAGAACTCGCAAAAAATCAACCCAATCCAATACAATCGGGTTGATTGACACCCCCTGCTAGCAGCTCTCCGTATTCAGCATTGCACCAGCAGCTCACAAGAGCTACTGGTGCAACGCCGCCCCCTGCAGACTCGCTACCAATCGGCCGCCAGCAAGGGGGTGTCAATCAACCCGAACGTACTCGATCGTGTTGAATTGTGGCGAAGTCTGTCCGCCAGAGCAGGCGGACAGGGTTATGGAGCAGCCGTCTTTGTGACCGCTGCTTCATAACTGCTGTTTCTGGCGTGCCTGCAGATAGATAGGCCCCTTAATGAGAGCAGCTTAATGTAAAGAGAGCTTAATGTACCAAAATGTGCATAAACATGAATCAATATCCTTGAAACTTTGCACAACGTCAGTTTTTCACTATCCAAGTCTATCCTAGAAGTTTCATGGATTTTGGTTTCCCACAAGGCAAATGAGTGACATTAAGCTTGTTTTTTGGGGAGCTTAATGTGGCTTAACGTACAAAATTGAACTTAGATGTTAATCAATTCCCCCCAAACTTCCCACAATACATTTATCTATTCTGAACATTTCAGGACATTTGATAAAACAAACCAAAAGTTATTTACATTTAACAATTTTTTTACAATCCTAAAACATTTAGGGGCCAATTTATCAAAGCTTCAACTGATAATACGATGGAATCCACTAGAATCTCGCGTCATATCCAACGCAAATTGAATCCGCCGTAATGATCAAAGCGTCAAGATCGTCAAATGTTGAAATGTGTGATATAATATACAATCCCGCTATCTCAATCCGACGCAGATCGATGCTTGCGTCATCCCAGATGTTTCGAATACACATTCGACTCTATTAGACCCTTTTTCCAATTTACCAAACATTCAACAGGTACACTTGCGTCTATTCCGATGCAGCGTACTTATCGTTCAAACTGCCACCCTTGAGGCCACAGATGCCATAAAAATCACTGGGAGTCTGAAAACACAAAAGGTTATGTTCGATGCTGCAAGACGATGAAGCATATTAGATAATAAAAAGTAAATTAGAAACTTTATTAAAATTCTATATTCTTTCTAAATCAAACAATATTATTGCTCCAAACTTGGTGCAAAGTATTGCTTCAATTTTGATGCACTAGTAGATATAGGGATAAAAATGAAATACATTACTACTTATGGATTATGTTACATCTTTGTCTATCATTACAAAGCAAGAGGACAATAGTATTACTCCAAACTTGGTGCACTAGTAGATATAGAGATACAAATGAAATAAATACATAACATAATATAGTTAACTTCCTTTTTTTATTTTTTTATTTTTGGATAAATCTATATGCACCATGTTTAAGGCATGTAATACAAGTTCCACTCTCCACTTTGCACCAAATTTGACGCAACACTTTTCGCACCAAATATGATGCAATACTCCTAGACAACCCACACACTAGTGAATTTTTCCACCACTTTTGATTGGGATGTGCATAATAACATGATTTTATGACATCAGCCAATCAAATTTAAATATACATTGTATAGTATCACTAACGAATAAAATTGCTCGATACTTGTGTCATTGATCCCTCAGAACTTGTAAGTGCCATTTGTTACATTGTGTATTATACTTTAAAAGTGATAGCCCACCTAAGATTAAACTGTCATGATTCAGATACAGCAGAAATTAAAATCACCTCTTTACTGTCATGCTATTTTCAGTGTATTTCTTCCTTCTCTTGAATTTCATTTTCATTAAGAAATGTGATCTTATATGCCAGCCAATTTTATAACACCTGTGCAGGGGTGGTTTTTAAAACTAGATTGCAATCAGGAGGGGTTACACAGGTACAGAGAAAAAACTGGCCCAGCTCTTAAAATATCCATTGATAGCAAATAAATATATATGATACCCTGATGACATGTTATATTCGCAATTATTCCTGCTCAGAATAATAATACATTTACACTATATACATATAGTGGTATAAATAAACACAGAGATATGAAAGACAACATTGTTTAGAACGAAAAAAAGGAAGTTAGGGACATGTAAATATGTTTGCAAAAGATTTCTGACATAACACACACACACATATATATATATATATATATATATATATATATATATATATATATATATATATAAATATACAAAACACGAAAGGGGACTGCACTCCTAGGGGCCCATTTATCAAGCTCCAAACGGAGCTTGTGGGCCCGTGTTTCTGGTGAGTCTTCAGACTCGCCAGAAACAGCAGTTATAAAGCAGCGGTCACAAAGACCGCTGCTCCATAACCCTGTCCGCCTGCTCTGAGCAGGTGGACAGGAATCGCTGGAATTCAACCCGATCGAATACGATCGGGTTGATTGACACCCCCTGCTGGCGGCCGATTGGCCGCGAACCTGCAAGGGGCGGCGTTGCACCAGCATTCAGGGGCGGCGTTGCTCTCCGCATTCAGTGAGGTCTTGCGGACCTGATCCGCACTGTCGGATCAGGTCAGCAAGACCTTTGATAAATAGGCCCCCTAGACCGGACCGAGTACACATCCCATGACTCTGCAACATGCTCAGTCCTGGGTGCTCACTGGCACTCACAAGAAGCTGTGCTGTCCCCAGGGTCACAGGCAGTTAACCCCAGACAGGTCTGGGTGCAAGAACCATAGGGGAAATTACAAAACAAAATTAATACAACACACAGAGAAAGCCCTGCACTCACTAGCAAACTCTCAGCTAAGATTAAAAGCAAAAATGGAAAGGTTAGTTACCGTATCTGGCCAAATGGGACAAGCCCAGGTACCACGTCAAGGTCCTTTCCAAAAACCTGGGACCCTAAAACAGTCACACAATGCAAGCTCTCAATCCAAACAAACTGGGAACAAGTGAACGGTGCACATACACAAGTACGTGCAAAGATACATGTACAAATTCTAGCATTAATAATCATTTATAAAAAAATAACATGAGATAAAAGCATATAATGACTTCTAGAAATACAAATACACATTAATTTATGTGAAAGTATCATATAACAAATAAATATAAAAATACATTTCTATGAGATATTTTTTTTTGAGGTATAAATCAAGTTATTTCTTAGACATTAACAGATGAGAAATAAAAGATTAGCTTTAGAGAAATGTGCTTGTTCATGGACGGTAATGAAATGGTATAAATAAAGTTGGGAAAAACCTGAATAACCGCGACATCAATGACTGTTAGTTAACAACAATCAGATGCTCATCACGCAGTACTTGACGCATGTGTTTTTGTTGTGTTTTTGATAAATAAGGGCATAGTATGTGGATCCGCGGCAGCGATGTCTGGTAAGCATATTGACGCCGGTGAATGCACCGAGATTGACGCTTTGATAAATAGGCCCCCATATGTTTTAGGTTTGTAAAAAAATAGTTAAATGCGAATAACTTTTGGTATGTTTTATCAAATGTCCTGAAATTTTCAGAATATGTTTGAAAAGATAGATTAATATATTGTGGGAAGTTTGGGGGAAATTGGTTAATATCTAAGTTCAATTTTGTATGTTAAAGAGACACTGAACCCAAATTTTTTCTTTTGTGATTCAGATAGAGCATGCAATTTTAAGCAACTTTCCAATTTACTCATATTATCATTTTTCTTTGTTCTCTTGTTATCTTTATTTAAAAAAGAAGACATCTAAGCTTTTTTTTGGTTCAGTACTCTGGACAGCACTTTTTATTGGTGGATGAATTTATCCACCAATCAGCAAGGACAACCCAGGTTGCTCACCAAAAATGGTCCGGCATCTAAACTTACATTCTTGCATTTCAAATAAAGATACCAAGAGAATGAAGAAAATTTAATAATAGGAGTAAATTAGAAAGTTGCTTAAAATGTCATGCTCTATCTGAATCACGAAAGAAAATATTTGGGTTCAGTGTCCCTTTAAGCCACATTAAGCTCCCCAAAAAACAAGCTTAATGTCACTCATTTGCCTTTTGGGATACCAAAATCCATGAAACTTCTAGGATAGGCTTGGATAGTGGAAATCTTGGGTTGTGCAAAATTATGCAGTGGATTAACATTTGTCCACTTTTTTACTCATTATGCTACATTAAGTCATTTTCACATTAAATGTTTTAGGATGTCCCCATATGAAGTACCTTCCATATATGTTACAAAAGGTGACACATTAATTTTCTATGGCATATGTGTTACTCGAGAGCATGGGAGTTAATATTCCCTAAATAAATAACCATCACCATATCAAAACACTAACGTTTAGCTTCATTTGCCTGTTTGCTAATAAAAATTGTGTTTTAATGCCAAAAATAATATGAATAAAACATCTAAAACTATTAGCAACTAATAAGATTTCTGATTTCACAGAGGGAAGACGATCACATACCAGCTTATGGACAAGGAGCTAACAATCACCTGTGTATTTTAAACAATGAGCTGACATCCACCTGTGTATTTTGGCAAGGAGCTGACATCAACCTGTGTATTTTAGACAATGAGTTGACATCCACTTGTGTATTTTGGCAAGGAGCTGACATCCACCTGAGTATTCGGCGGAGAACGCTTGTTACACAGTTACTGATAGGTTGTGTGTGCACAACTAATGATGGGGATTGTGTTCTAGTTATTGACAAGGTATTACCTAGTTTGTAGGGAAGTTAAAACCCCAGGTGACCACAATAATATCACAAAGTATAAAGATCCAGTAGAGGTATTGTAGTTATCCACTTGCTTGCTGAAACACCTACCCATATGAAGTACCTTCCATACATGTTACAAAAGATGACACATTAATTTTCTATGGCATACGTGTTACTCGAGAGCATGGGAGTTAATATTCCCTAAATAAATAACCATCACCATATCTAAACACTAACATTTAGCTTTATGTGCCTGTTTTCTAATAAAAATTATGTTTTAATGCCACTTTGTATTATGATTGTTTTGTCAAAAAAAATAGGAATAAAACATCTAATTCTAAAACTATTAGTAACTAAAAAGATTTCTGATTTCACAGAGGGAAGACGATCACATACCAGCTTATGGACATAGGTAATCCTCTTATGTCAAATGAGTAGAGCTATCTAAGACAATGAGTTGACATCCACCTGTCTTTTTCGCACAAGAAAATGATAATCACCTGTGTATTTAAGACAATGAGCTCACATCCACCTGTGTATTTTGGCAAGGAGCTGACATCCACCTGTGTATTTTAGACAATGAGCTGACAATCACCTGTGTATTTTTGCAAGGAGCTGACATCCACCTGTGTATTTTGGACATGGAGCTGACATCCGCCTGTTTTTTGGACAAAGAGCTGACATCCACCTGTGTATTTTGGACAAAGAGCTGACATCCACCTGTGTATTTTGGACAAAGAGCTGACATCCACCAGTGTATTTTGGACAAAGAGCTGACATCCACCTATGTATTTTGAACAAGGAGCTGCCATCCAGGTGTCAGCTATTTTGGACAAAGAGCTGACATCCACCTGTGTATTTTGGACAAAGAGCTGACATCCACCTGTGTATTTTGGACAAAGAGCTGACAGCCACCTGTGTATTTTAGACAATGAGCTGACATCCACCTGTGTATTTTGGACAAAGAGCTGACATCCACTTGTGTATTCTGGACAAGAGCTGACATCCACCTGTGTATTTTGGACAAAGAGCTGACATCCACCTGTGTATTCTGGACAAAGAGCTGACATCCGCCTGTGTATTCTGGACAAAGAGCTGACATCCACCTGTATACTCTGGACAAAGAGCTGACATTCGCCTGTGTATTCTGGACAAAGTGCTGACATCCACCTGTGTATTCTGGACAAAGAGCTGACATCCGCCTGTGTATTCTGGACAAAGAGCTGACATCCACCTGTATACTCTGGACAAAGAGCTGACATCCGCCTGTGTATTCTGGACAAAGAGCTGACATCCACCTGTATACTCTGGACAAAGAGCTGACATTCGCCTGTGTATTTTGGACAAAGTGCTGACATCCACCTGTGTATTTTGGACAAGGAGCTGACATCCACCTGTGTATTTTGGACAAGGAGCTGACATCCACCTGTGTATTTTGGACAAAGAGCTGACACCCACCTGTGTATTTTGTACACAAAGCTGACATCCACCTGTGTATTTTGTACAAGGAGCTAACATCCACCTGTGTATTTTGTACAAGAAGCTAACATCCACCTGTGTATTTTGTACAAGGAGCTGACATCCACCTGTGTATTTTGTACAAAGCTAACATCCACCTGTGTATTTTGTACAAGAAGCTAACATCCACCTGTGTATTTTGGACAAGGAGCTGACATCCGCCTGTGTATTTTGTATATGTGTATGTCGGACAAGGAGTTAACCTCTACCTGTGCATTTTCGACAAGGAGTTGGAATCCACTTGTGTATGTTGGTCAAAGAGCTGACATCCACCTGTGTATTTTGGACAAAGATTTGACACCCACCAGTGTATTTTAGACAAGGATTTGACAGCCACCTGTTTATTTCGGATAAGGAGTTGACATCCACCTTTGTATTTCAGACAAAGAACTGACACCCACCTGTACATTTTAGACAAGGATTTGACATCCACCTGTGTATTTTGGACAAGGAGCTGACATCTGAGGATTACATTTGAATGCAGAACCGTGCAAGTTAAAAGCATCCATATATAACAATTATAAATTATTTAAGTGCTGATGATATTTTTGTGGCCTCATCCCGGGGGACCTTTGAAGCTGATCATGTTCCTGCCGCCTGCACTTACCGCTAGTTATGAGGTGGCCAAGCAGCTTAAAACCCTGGGATGTCAGTGATGCCACAAGGCATGGGCGTGGTGATGTTGATGTGGGGGTAAGTATACAAACCACTTGATCTTAGCTCCCTGAAGTCCTTGAGACCAAGAACCACAGTTTGAAATGCAAAATGCAATCACCTACATTTTCAAACAGTCGGTATCTTGAAGGTATAAATGTTTTTTAAAAAAAAATAATTAAAAACAAACATTCTTTTTAATGAGGGTATCTCTAAGCACCTATAACAGGCCAACAAAAGGACATAGAGACCCCAGGACCCCTTGTTTTAAAGGCCAAAAGCTTCTATTTTAAATAAAGCCCCTATATAGGTTTTAATGGCCAGGGTATACTGTAGTAATAGTGCTCACCTGGTGTGCATTTATTTGGGTAGAGGCTCATGTAAGCCGCTATGTGCTGTGCAGATCAAAGTTATATACATATTCCGAAAGCCCTTATTTATATGAGGATAACCCCTTCTTCTTTTGACTATGGAGTATAGAAAAAAACACACACTTGTTTATTAAAATTGTAATAATGCATTTTTTCACCCTTGCTGTTGTAGATTTCTAACATATCATGATATATACATAAAATAATGGTATAGTTTGAATCTGCTTTGTCTGCAGAAAAAAATACAATAATGTGTTGATTTTGCACTGAAATGTGAACAGCACCTCCACAAAAAACCTCCAGAAAAGCTCAGCACAGGGGTGTGAAATGTCTTGAAGGGTGAATGTCAATTTAATGCTTCTAACTACAGATACAGATACCCTTGCAGCACGAGTCCATAGAGAGAGAGAAGTATGAGTTTTCTTTCCACACTTGTCTCGAGATATGTTGTAGCTCCTCTACTCCTTACTAGTAGCTTGTTTTGGTGAAATTCTATCTATTTTAACGGGAGCATGAAACCAAGTACATAACAGTACTGAACATATTGTGACAGGATTTAAATGGACATCATACCCAAATGTTGAAGCCCCTAAAAGTGATGCATAGTTGTAAAATGCTGACAAGAAAATATCACCTGAACATCTCTATGCGTAAAAGAAAGATATTTTACCTCACAATTTCCTCAGCAGCCATATTTTATTGTAAAGGGCTTTAAGCAGCCAATCAGGATGCTAGTCCCAGGAGTTGCAAGGGAGTGAGGTTATTTCCCTCTTCAGTTTATGGAAATTTAATATGAAATCTCTCTTTTCAGTGAAATTACATGAGATCACAGTGAAGCAAAGTATGACGTTTTTACTATTGTGAGCTGAAGAAATTTTGAGGTAAAATATACATATTGGGCAAGATAAAAGTTAAATACTAATTGGCTGATACAAAAATGAACCAACGGACAAGGACAATGCTGGAATATTATTGAATAGTGTAAATGTGAAGTATTTCCCGCCTGAGGATAAGTCTTTCCTGCCTTTAGAGTAATCATTTTTACATGCATGAACAGATCAACAAAATTGTTTTAATTGCATGCATGCCTTTGTTGACTTATTTAAGGGGACTACGTGTTTATAGTATTTCTGACAATGACAAATGCAAACAATATAGAGAATGTGCTCATTTAAAGTGATAGTAAATTCTAGCATTTGTGAAACGCTAGGATTCACCAATGCATCAAATAATGGGGTCTTAAATACTTCATGCTGAAAGTTCCTTTATTTGTCTGCAGCGTTCGCTGCGCTGAGTGTCTCAGACCGCCCGCAACAGAACGCAATTTTTTCAATGAGGTGGTCTTTACACCTCTTAGCCAATAGCTGTGCGCCCCAGCTGGCATTATGCCGGATACTTAGGTAGCATAATATTAGCTAAGATCACCTCAGTGATAAAATAGTGTTCTGCCGTGGGCGGCCCAAGGTGCTCAGCGCGGCGAACGCTGCAGACAAATGAAGAAACTTTCAGCATGAAGTATTTTATACTTCATGACTAAAAGTCCCCTTTATTTGCTGCACTGGTAAATCCTAGCGTTTCACAAACAGTAGGATTTACTATCACTTTAACATTCATCTGCAATCAAATTCATGTTTATAAAATAACATGATTTTTTTTATCAATATTTAATCTTTATTGTTTTGCTTTTCTTGGATTCATAGATAATTGTCAGTTGAAGGGACAGTAAAGTCATAATTAGACATTTATGATTTAGACAGAGTATACAATTATAAACAACTTTCTAATTTACCTTTATTATTTCATTTGCTTCCTTCTCTTATTATCCTTTGCTGAAAGGTTTATCTAGCTAAGCCCAGAAGCAGCAAACAACCTAGGTTCTAGAAGCTGATTGGTGGCTGCATATATATATATATATATATATATATATATATATATATATATATATATATATATATATATATATATATATATAAAGATTGTCATTGGCTCACCCATGTGTTAAATTAGAAACCAGTAGAGCATTGCTGCTACTTCAACAAATGATACCAAGAGAATGAAGCAAATGTTCTACCTAAATCATGAAAGAACATTTTTGGGGTTCATGTCCCTTTAACACCATAAAATGAGTTAAATTATTCTGGGACTTGTAATAATAAAAGAAAAATATAAAATACATTTTTTAATACATTTTATTGATTTAGATTTTGTAATAATTATTTTGTTATATATATTTATATATTTTATTTACTTTTTTTCAGATTCATTTTATTGAGAAATCACATGAGTATTACAAAACAAAACATTTCATGTCAAATGGGTACAGGATTTGAATCAGGAGCTCTCTTGTGACATTTTAGGATAAAAAAACAAAGCAATGATTACAAAAAACAGGTAACAATCACAAGGATGTCCTGATATAATTCAAATCTATAACACACAAAACATACACAAACATTAAACTATGAGGGATATTTATTAAGCCGTCAAGCGCAAATGCGCTGGAATTCCCAATAGAATTCTAGCTCAATCCTATTGGCTGATTGGATCAGCCAATAGGATGCAAGCTCAATCCTATTGGCTGATTGCAACAGCCAATAGGATTTTTTCACCTTTAATTCCAATTGGCTGATAGAATTCTATCAGCCAATCGGAATGTAAGAGATGCCATCTTGGATGACGTAATTTAAAGGAAATCTTCAAGAGACGTTGGAAGAAGAGGATGCTCCGCGCCGGATGTCTTGAAGATGTAGCCGCTCCGCGCTGGATGGATGAAGATAGAAGATGCCGTCTGGATGAAGACTTCTGCCGGTTTGGATGAAGACTTCGGCCCGCTTGGATGAAGACTTCGGCCCGCTTGGATGAAGACTTCTGCCGGCTTCGCTGAGGACTTCTGCCGCTTGGATGAGGATGGATGTCCGGTCTTCGAAAACTGTAAGTGGATCTTCGAGAGTTAGTGTTAGGTTTTTTTAAGAGTTTATTGGGTGGGTTTTAATGTTAGGTTAGGGACTTTGGGCTGAAAAAGAGCTAAATGCCCTTTTAAGGGCAATGCCCATACAAATGCCCTTTTCACGGCAATCGGGAGCTTAGGTTTTTAGATAGGTTTTTATTTGGGAGGTTTGGTTGTGTGGGTGGTGGGTTTTACTGTTGGGCTGGGGTGTTTGTATTTATTTTACAGGTAAAAGAGCTGATATCTTTGGGGCAATGCCCCGCAAAAGGCCCTTTTAAGGGCCATTGATAGTTTATTGTAGGCTAGGGTTTTTTTTTTTTATTTGGGGGGGCTTTTTTTATTTTGATAGGGCTATTAGATTAGGTGTAATTAGTTTAAAAATGTGATAATTTATTTTTTATTTTGTGTAACTTAGTGTTTTTTATTTTGTGTAACTTAGTTGTTATTTTTTTGTAATTTAGTAATTTTTAATTGTAGATTTAAATAACTTGAGTAGGGTTAGGTTTTTAAATATGTAAATATAGTTACGGTAATTTAATTGTTCGTTTAATGTAGTTTTAGTATAATAGTTAGGGTAGGTTAATGAATAGTTTAATATAGTTTAATGTAATTTTAGTATAATAGTTAGGCTAGGTTAATTAGTAGTTTAATATAGTTTAATTTAATTTTAGTATAATAGTTTGGGTAGATTAATTATTAGTTTAATATAGTTTATTTTAATTCTAAAGGTAAGTTTAAATATTCATTATAAGATAGGGATGAGTTAATATTTAATGTAAAGTTAGCGGGTTGTTAGGTTCAGGGGTTAATAGCTTAATTTAGTTTATGGCGATGTGGGGGGCTGGCAGTTTAGGGGTTAATAGGTTTAGTTAGTGGTAGTGATGTATTTAGTTGTGGCGGGGTCCGGGAGCGGCGGGATAAGGGTTAATACATTTATTTAGTTGCGGTTGGCTCCGGGAGCAGTGGGATAGGAGTTAATACATTTATTTAGTTGCGGTGGGTTCCAGGAGCAGCAGGATAGGGGTTAATACATTTATGTAGTTGCGGTGGGCTCCGGGAGCGGCGGGATAGGGGTTAACACATTTATTTAGTTGCGTTGGGGTCTGGGAGCGGCGGGATAGGGGTTAATACATTTATTTAGTTGTGCGGGGTCCGGGAGCGGCGGGATAGGGGTTAAACATTTTAGTATAGTGGCAGTATTTAGTGACAGGATATAAATAAAGTTGGGAAAAACTCGAATAGCAGCGAGATCGATGACTGTTAGTTAACAACAGTCTGCTGCTCATCGCCCCGTACTTGGTGCGTGGCTTTTTGACAGCATTTTTTATAAATATGGAGAGCGTATTCAGGTCCGCGGCCACGATGTTAGGCGATGTTAGGCGAGCGTATTGGTGCCGTTGAATGCAGCATAGTTGATGGCTTGATATTTCGGCCTCATTAACTCATTACAAGCACATGTGACTGAATCTTTTTGTGACAAATTATTTGTTTTATTAATAATAAAATAAAGAATAGAAATAAAAAAACAGAAAATGAAAACATTACAACAATTTGGTCATTTAGAGCAAATCAGGGACCATACTCTTAAAAAAAAGGGGAAAAAGGTAGAGATTAGTACTTTTAGTAATATTTAGTAACATTTAGTAATATTTAGTCATATTTAGCAATATTTAGTCATATTTAGTATTATTTAGTAATATTTAGTAACATTTAGTAATATTTAGTCATATTTAGCAATATTTAGTCATATTTAGTATTATTTAGTAATATTTTGTAATATTTTGTATTATTTAGTCATATTTAGTCATATTTAGTATTTTTTAGTAATATTTAGTATTATTTAGTAATATTTAGTCATATTTAGTATTATTTAGTAATATTTAGTATTATTTAGTCATATTTAGTATTATTTAGTAATATTTAGTAATAGTTAGTATTATTTAGTATTATTTAGTAATATTTAGTCATATTTAGTAATATTTAGTAATATTTAGTAATAGTTAGTATTATTTAGTATTATTTAGTAATATTTAGTCATATTTAGTATTATTTAGTCATATTTAGTCATATTTAGTCATATTTAGTATTATTTAGTATTATTTAGTAATATTTAGTCATATTTAGTAATATTTAGTAATATTTAGTAATAGTTAGTATTATTTAGTAATATTTAGTCATATTTAGTAATATTTAGTCATATTTAGTATCATTTAGAATATTTAGTATTATTTAGTAATATTTAGTAATATTTAGTATCATTTAGTAATATTTAGTATTATTTAGTAATATTTAGTCATATTTAGTATCATTTAGTAATATTTAGTCCTATTTAGTATTATTTAGTATTGTTTAGTAATATTTAGTCATATTTAGTATCATTTAGTAATATTTAGTCCTATTTAGTATTATTTAGTATTATTTAGTAATATTTAGTCATATTTAGTATCATTTAGTAATATTTAGTCATATTTAGTATTATTTAGTATTATTTAGTAATATTTAGTCATATTTAGTATTATTTAGTATTATTTAGTAATATTTAGTCATATTTAGTATCATTTAGTAATATTTAGTCATATTTAGTATCATTTAGTAATATTTAGTCATATTTAGTATTATTTAGTATTATTTAGTAATATTTAGTCATATTTAGTATCATTTAGTAATATTTAGTCATATTTAGTATCATTTAGTAATATTTAGTCATATTTAGTATCATTTAGTAATATTTAGTCATATTTAGTATCATTTAGTAATATTTAGTCATATTTAGTATTATTTAGTATTATTTAGTAATATTTAGTCATATTTAGTATCATTTAGTAATATTTAGTCCTATTTAGTATCATTTAGTAATATTTAGTCATATTTAGTATCATTTAGTAATATTTAGTCATATTTAGTATCATTTAGTAATATTTAGTATTATTTAGTATTATTTAGTATTATTTAGTAATATTTAGTCATATTTAGTATTATTTAGTAATATTTAGTATTATTTAGTATTATTTAGTATTATTTAGTAATATTTAGTCATATTTAGGTATTGCTTTCCCAGCATATAGAAGTTATAAGAATGAAAACATTGTCTAACACTTTTATTTGTTCACCTCAGGATCAGTAGTAGATTTGATGCAGCAGAACTGTAAAAAGCTGACAAGAAAATATCAAATATCACCTGAGAATCTCTATGTAAAAAAGGAAGATATTTACCTCAAAATGTCTGTGAACAGTTCAGCTGCAAGTTGAAAAAACCAAACAACAACAATAGCCAATCAGCATCAGCACTGCTGAGGTAATGCTTTGCCTTTGCTGTGATCTCATGAGATTTCCTAGTAAACTTTCTTAAAGGGACCTGATACCCAAATGTTGAAGCACTTGAAAGTGATGCAGCATAGCTGTAAGAAGCTAACTTGAAAATATCACCTGAACATCTCTATGTAAACAAGGAAGATATTTTACCTCAAATTTCATAAGTATTCACACCCCACTGTAAAGAGACTTTAAGAAGCCAGTCAGGATGTCAGGACTTGCAAGTAGGGTTGCCACCTCAGCCATGTTTTCCTGGACACTTATGAGTTACACATGCTGCAGGGTGTGCAGGGAGGGATATGTATTGTGTTTTTGGACAGCACTATTCATATTCCTCCCTGCACACAATGCAACATGTGTAACTTATAAGTGTTCTGTATTTTAAGGGACGGGTGGCAACCCTACTTGCAAGGGTGTGTGCATATGCCATGTGCAGGCACAGTCATGTTATTTTCCTATTCAGTTTAACCCCTTAGTGACCAAAACATTTTTCAATGTTCTTACCGTTAAAGGGACACTGGACCCAAAAAAATTGTTTTGTAATTCAGAAAGAGCATGCAATTTTAAGCAACTTTCTAATTTACTCCTATTATCAATTTTTCTTTGTTCTCTTGCTATCTTTATTTGAAAAAGAAGGCATCTATGCTTTTTTGGGTTCAGTACTCTGGACAGCATTTTTTTTATTGGTGGATGAATTTATCCACCAATCAGAAAGGACAACCCAGGTTGTTCACCAAAAATGGGCCGACATCTAAACTTACATTCTTGCATTTTAAATAAAGATACCAAGAGAATGAAGAAAATTTGATAATAGGAGTAAATTAGAAAGTTGCTTAAAATTTCATGCTCAATCTGAATCATGAAAGAAAATTTTTGAGTACAGTGTCCCTTTAAGGACCAAGGGGCCTATTTATTATGGTGCGAGCGGACATGATCCGATATTGCCGATCATGTCCGCTGCACATCGATAAATGCTGACAGCATACGCTGTTGGCATTTATCATTGCACTAGCAGCTCTAGTGAACTGCTGGTGCAATGCTGCCCCCTGCAGATTCACGGATCGCTTTGATTTCCGGCTATGTTTGTCCACCGCCTCAGAGCAGGTGGACAGGTTATGGAGCAGTGGTCTTTAGACCCCTGCTTCATAACTTCTGTTTCTGGTAAGCCTGAAGGCTCACCGGAAACACTGGGGAATCATAAATATGCCCCCAAGGCTATTTTTGCATTTCTACAGTGTTTGTGTTTAGCTGTAATTTTCCTCCTACTCATTTACTGTACCCACACATATTAAATACCGTTTTTCTCACCATTAAATGGACTTTTTAAAGATAACATTATTTTCAACATATCATATAATTTAATATAATTTTTTATATAAATATTATGAAAAAATGGAAAAAAACCAACAACAGTTTTTCTTACTTTGACCCCCATTATCTCTTACACATCTACAACCACCAAAAAACTCCCAAAAAAGCTAAATAGTTTATAAATTTTGTCCTGATTTTAGAAATACTCAATGTTTACATGTTCTTTGCTTTTTTTGCAAGTTATAGGGCAATAAGAACAAGTAGGATTTAGGATTTTAGCAGCTCTAATCCTATTGGCTGATAGATGGATGACGTCACTTGCATTGAAGTTCCAGTTTACGGCGGCGACCATATGAAGAGCATGCTCCGCACCGGATGTCTTCAGGATGGACCCGCTCCACGCTGGATGGATGAAGATAGAAGATGCCGTCTGGATGAAGACTTCTTGCCGGCTGGATGGATCCTTTAAGTGGGACTTCAATAACTGTAAGTGGATCGTCGGGGGTTAGTGTTAGGTTTATTTAAGGTATTTTTGGGTGGGTTTTATTTTTAGATTAGGGTCTGGGCATGTAAAAGCGCTAAATGCCCTTTTAAGGGCAATGCCCATACAAATGCCTTTTTTCAGGGCAATCGGGAGCTAAGGTTATTTTAGATAGTTTTTTTATTTGGGGGGGTTGGTTGGTTGGGTGGTGGGTTTTACTGTTGGGGGGTGTTAGTATTTTTTTTAAGGTAAAAGAGCTGATTTCTTTGGGGCAATGCCCCACAAAAGGCCCTTTTTTATGGCCATTGGTAGTTTATTGTAGGCTAGGGTTTTTTTTTTATTTTGGGGGGGGGGTTATTTTGTAGGGGCTATTAGATTAGGTGTAATTCTTTTTTATTCTTGATAATGTGGTTTTTTATTTTTCGTAATTTAGTGTTTGTTTTTTTTGTAACTTAGTTTTTTTTTCTTTTGGTAATGTAGTACTTTTAATAAGGTTTAATAGTATATTTAAATAATTTGAGTAGGGTTATGTTTTTTAATTATGTAATTTAGTTAATTTAATTGGTAGTTTAATTTGACTGTAGTATAATAGTTAGGGTAGGTTAATTAATAGTTTAAAATAGTTTATTTTAATTCTACAGGTAAGTTTAAATTTATTTGAAGATAGGGATGTTGTAATTTTAATTTAAAGTTAGTGGGTTGTTAGGTTTAGGGGTTAATAGCTTAATTTATTTTTTGGCGATGTGGGGGCTGACGGTTTAGGAGTTAATATGTTTATTTATGTTGTGGCGGGGTCAGGGAGAGGCGGGATAGGGGTCAATAAATGTATTTAATTTGCGGCGGGGTCAGGGAGCAGTGGGATAGGGGTTAATAACTTTATTTATGTTGTGGCGGGGTAGGGGAGCGGCGGGATAGGGGTTAATAACTTTAGGTAGCAGCGGGGTCGGGGAGTGGCGGGATAGGGGTTAAACATTTTAGTATAGTGGTGGTGTTTAGTGACAGGGTATAAATAAAGTTGAGAAAAAGCCGAATAGACGCAAGATCGATGACTGTTAGTTAACAACAGTCCGATGCTCATCACCCCATACTTGACGCGTGTCTTTTTGCTGGCTTTTTTTATAAATAAGGAGAGCGTATTGAGATACGCAGTCGCGATGTTAGGCGATGTTAGGCGAGCGTATTGATGCCGGAAAACGCAACACAGTTGACAGCTTGATAGATATCCCCACTGTGTCTACTCAGGTGTCCTTTGATTTTTACCTTTTTCTTTCTGTTTGGTAGTAGAACAGTTAAATCTGTTGCAAATAGCATATAAATAGAGTAGGTTTCTAAAGAGACCCTAGTCTATGAGTAAGCGCCTGTAGGGGGCGTGAAACGCGTCAGACTGTTTGCACACCATGCCTGCCATGTCTCTTTGAATTTTTTAATGTTTCTAATAAATTTTGTTTTATTATATTATTGGGTTTTGGTGTAGTGCCTGCCGCTCCTCTTTGACTTGCTCTGATAGTTTATAAGGTGTATTGGAATTAGATTGACTGATGTCATAAATCATGTGATTATGCATATTCCAATCAAAAGTGGTGGAAAATTCACTAGTGTGTGGGCTATTTAGGAGTTTGCGTCATAATTAGTGTGAAAAGTGTTGAGTCAAATATGGCGCGAAGTGGAGAGTGGGACTTGTATTACATGGCTTAAACATGGTGCACATAGATTTTTCCAAAAAATAAAAAGGAAGTTAGCTATATTATGTTGTGTATTTATTTCATTTTTATCTCTATATGTATTAGTGCAACAAGTTTGGGGCAAAACTTTGCACCAAATTTGTAGAAATAATATTGTCCCCTTGCTTTGTAATGAGAGACAAAGTTGTAACATAATCCATAAGTAGTAATGTATTTTTCATTTTTATCCCTATATCTACTAGTGCACCCAATGGCCTCTAGTTATCAAGCTCCGGATGGAGCTTGATGGCTCCTGTTTCTGGCGAGTCTTCGGACTCACCAGAAACAGCAGTTATGAAGCAGCAGTCACAAAGACCGCTGCTCCATAACCTGTCCGCCTGCTCTGAGCAGGCGGACACACATCGCCGGAAATCAACCCGATCAAGTACGATCGGGTTGATTGACACCCCTCTGCTGGTGGCTGATTGGCCGCGAGTCTGCAGGGGGCGGCGTTGCACCAGCAGCTCTTGTGAGCTGCTGGTGCAATGCTGAATACGGCGAGTGTATTGCTCGCCGTATTCAGCGAGGTCTGGCGGACCTGATCCGCAGTGTCGGATCAGGTCTGCCAAACCTTAATAACTAGAGGCCAATGTGTAGCAATAATATTGTTTGATTTAGAAAGGGTATACAATTTTAATAAAGTTTCTAATTTACTTTTATTATGTCATATGTAGGGATGGGTGAATGTGTAAATTTCCAAATTCGAATGTTAGAATGAATGTTATTACCGAAATTCGAATTACAAATCCGAATGTTGATACGAACGAATATTCTTAAAAAATCTATAATCGAATGCTATTTACAGTTTTCGAATGTCACTTTCGAATTGGAATTTTTATAATTAGATCAAATGTCCACATTCGAAATTTCGAATTTAACATTCTATTTAACAAATACTATTCAGAAGTTCAATAGTTCATGTGGTAGGGAATCTAGTAAATTGATGCATAATAGATACAAATATATCAATTCGAATGTTTCTATTTCGATCGAATATTACATTTAAAGAAATTTTTCGAATTCAAATATTGCATAATTTGAATATTACATTTACTATTACAAATATATACATTCAAATTTTTCGAATTTGAATATTGCATAATTCAAATTTTACATTTAAAGAAAGCATTAGAAATACTATTACAAATATATCAATTCGAATTTTTCAAAATTAATATTTTTGAATGTAATAGTAAAATTCGAAACCGAACATTCGAAAATCAAATGTTAGAATGATATGTAAACATTCAAAATTCGATTCAAACTAACGAATGTGTTAAAATTTGTCTCATTTTTCGAATGTTGATAAACATTCGCCCATCCCTAGTCATATGCTTCATTCTCTTGCAGCATCGAACATAAAGCTTTCTGTGTTTTCAGACTCACATTGAGTTCTATGGCATCTGCAACCTCCAGGGTGGCGGATTGAAAACTAGGTACGCTGAGTTGGAAAAGACGCAAGCGTAAATGTAGAATTTTTGATAACTTAGTGAGAGCTTCAAATAGTGTCAATTAGGAGGTCAAATGAACAAAATTCCTCTCGAATACCACTGTTTTCAACTTGCATCGACCTGAGTCATTTTGAGATCGCGGGATCGTATATTACATCACAAATTTCAACATTTGCGGATTTTGACACTTTGATAACTACGGCGGATCAATCTCGCGACAAATACGATGCAGAATTCAAGAGTATTTTCAGTTGACGTTTTGATAAATAGGCCCCTAAGTGACAGGATTCAAAGGGACATAATACCCAAATGTTGAAGCCCCTAAAAGTGATGCATAGCTGTAAAATGCTGACAAGAAAATATCACCTGAACATCTCTATGCGCAAAAGAAAGATATTTTAACTCACAATTTCCTCAGCAGCCATATTTTATTGTAAAGGGCTTTAAGCAGCCAATCAGGATGCTAGTTCCAGGACTTGCAAGGGAGTGTGCATCTGGCATGTACAGGCACAGTCATGTTATTTCCCTCTTTAGTTTATGGAAATTTACTATGAAATCTCTCACATTTTTAGTGAAATTACATGAGATCACAGTGAAGCAAAGTATGACGTTTTTACTATTGTGAGCTGAAGAAATTTTGAGGTAAAATATCTTTCTTTTATACATAGAGATGCTCAGGTGATATTTTTCTGTCAGCTTTTAACAGTTATGCTAAATCACTTTCAAGTGACTTTAGCATATGAGGGAATTATGTCCATTTAATAAACAGAGTTTATAGTGTAAAAAATAAGAGGTGTTGATCTTTATCATATTTATTTTTAATCTGTATTGCTTTGCAGATTGGGCAAGATAAAAGTTAAATACTTATTGGCTGATAGAAAAATCAACGGACAAGGACAATGCTGGAATATTATTGAATTGTGTAAATGTGAAGTGTTTCCCGCCTGCGGATAAGTCTTTCCTGCCTTTAGAGTAACAGTTTTAACTGCATTTTTGCCTTTGTTGACTTATTTAAGGGGGCTACGTGTTTATAGTATTTCTGACAAATGCAAACAATATAGAGAATGTGCTCATTTAAAGTGATAGTAGATCCTAGCATTTGTGAAACACTAGGATTTACCACTGCAGCAGATAAAGGGGTCTTAAATACTTCATGCTGAAAGTTCCTTTATTTGTCTGCAGCATTCGCCGCACTGAGTGCCTCAGGCCGCCCGCAACAGAATGCAATTTTTTCAATGAGGTGATGTTTACACCTCTTAGCCAATAGATGTGCGCCCCTTCTGTCATTATGCCAGATACTACTTATGTAGCATAATATTAGCTAAGATCACCCCAGTGATAAAATAGTGTTCTGCCGTGGGCGGCCTGAGGCAATCAGCGCGGAGAAAACTGCAGACGAAGAAACTTTCAGCATGAAGTATTTTATACTTTATGACTAAAAGTCCCCTTTATTTGCTGCACTAGTAAATCCTAGCGTTTCACAAACAGTAGGATTTACTATCACTTTAACATTCATCTGCAATCAAATTCATGTTTATAAAATAACATGATTTTTTTTATCAATATTTAATCTTTATTGTTTTGCTTTTCTTGGATTTATAGATAATTGGCAGTTAAAGGGACAGTCAAGTCATAATAAGACATTTATGATTAAGATAGAACATTTTAACATACAACTTTCTAATTTACTTCTATTATTTAATTTGCTTCCGTCTCTTATTATCCTTTGCTGAAAGGTTTATCTAGCTAAGCCCAGGAGCAGCAAAGAACCTAGGTTCTAGAAGCTGATTGATGGCTGCATATATATATATATATATATATATATATATATATATATATATATATATATATATATATATATATATATATATATATAAAGATTGTCATTGGCTCACCCATGTGTTAAGTTAGAAACCAGTAGAGTATTGCTGCTACTTCAACAAATGATACCAAGAGAATGAAGCAAATATTCTACCTAAATTTGGGGGTTTCATGTCCTTTTAACACCATAAAATGAGTTAAATTATTCTGGGACTTATAATAATAATGATAATAATAATAATAATAATAATAACAATAATAATAAAAAGAAAAACATAAAATACTATTTTTTAATACATTTTCATAATTTTTATATTTATTTTGTTATATATATATCATTTTTTTTATTGAGAAATCACATGAGTATTACAAAACAAAGCATTTCATGTCAAATGGGTACTAACAGGATTTGAATCAGGAGCTTTCTTGTGACATTTTAGGATAAAAAACAAAGCAATGATTACATAGTTTACATAAAAAAACAGGTAACCATCACAAGGATGTCCTGATAGAATTCAAATCTATAACGCACAAAACACACACAAAATTTACACTATAACTCATTACAAGCACATGTGACTGAATCTTTTTGTGACAAATTATTTGTTTCATTATTAATAAAAACATAATTTATGTAAGAACTTACCTGATAAATTCATTTCTTTCATATTGGCACGAGTCCATGAGCTAGTGACGTATGGGATATACAATCCTACCAGGAGGGGCAAAGTTTCCCAAACCTCAAAATGCCAAGCAGTGGGGTGATAAAGTAAGGAGTAGAAAGCATCAACAAAAGAAATTTGGAAATAATTGTGCTTTATACAAAAAATCAAAACTACTATAAAAAGAGGTGGGCCTCATGGACTCTTGCCAATATAAAAGAAATTAATTTATCAGGTAAGTTCTTACATAAATAAAAAAAAAAAATTCATGTAATTGGCAAGAGTCCATGAGCTAGTGACGTATGGGATAGCAATACCCAAGATGTGGAACTCCACGCAAGAGTCACTAGAGAGGGAGGGATAAAAAATAAAAAAACAGCCATTTTCCGCTGAAAAAATTAATCCACATCCCAAAAAAGAAATAAGTTTATTCTCATAAATGAAAGAAAAAAACTTAAAATCAAAAGCAGAAGAATCAAACTGAAACAGCTGCCTGAAGAACTTTTTTACCAAAAACTGCTTCAGAAGAAGCAAATACATAAAAACGGTAGAATTTAGTAAATGTATGCAAAGAGGACCAAGTTGCCGCTTTGCAAATCTGATCAACTGAAGCTTCATTCTTAAAGGCCTACAAAGTGGAGACTGATCTAGTAGAATGAGCTGTAATTCTCTGAGGCGGGGCCTGACCCGACTCCAAATAAGCTTGATGAATCAAAAGTTTCAACCAAGAAGCCAAGGAAATAGCAGAAGCCTTCTGACCTTTCCTAGGACCAGAAAATAAAACAAATAGACTGGAAGTCTTCCTGAAATCTTTAGTAGCTTCCACATAATATTTCAAAGCTCTTACCACATCCAAAGAATGTAAGGATCTTTCCAAAGAATTCTTAGGATTAGGACACAAGGAAGGGACAACAATTTCTCTATTAATGTTGTTAGAATTCACAACCTTAGGTAAAAATTGAAAAGAAGTCTGCAAAACTGCCTTATCCTGATGAAAAATCATAAAAGGAGACTCACAAGAAAGAGCAGATAGCTCAGAAACTCTTCTAGCAGAAGAGATAGCCAAAAGGAACAACACTTTCCAAGAAAGTAGTTTAATGTCCAAAGAATGCTTAGGCTCAAATGAAGGAGCCTGTAAAGCCTTCAGAACCAAATTAAGACTCCAAGGAGGAGAAATTGATTTAATGACAGGCTTAAAGGGACAGTCTAGTCAAAATTAAACTTTCATGATTCAGATAGGGCATGCAATTTTAAACAACTTTCCAATTTACTTCTATTAATTAATTAGCTCAATTCTTTAGATATCCTTTGTTGAAGAAATAGCAATCCACATGTGTGAACCAATCACACAAGGCCTCTATGTGCAGCAACCAATCAGCAGCTACTGAGCATATCTAGATATGCTTTTCAGCAAGTGATATCAAGAGAATGAAGCAAATTAGATAAAAAAAGTAAATTAAAAAGTTGTTTAAAATTACATGTTCTTTCTAAATCATGAAAGAAAAAAATGGGTTTCATGTCCCTTTAATACAAACTAAAGCCTGTACAAAACAGTGAATATCAGGATGTATAGCAATCTTTCTGTGAAATAAAGCAGAAAGAGCAGAGATTTGTCCCTTCAAGGAACTTTCAGACAAACCCTTATCCAAACCATCCTGAAGAAACTGTAAAATTCTAGGAATTCTAAAAGAATGCCAAGAGAATTTATGAGAAGAACACCATGAAATGTAAGTCTTCCAAACTCTATAATAAATCTTTCTAGAGACAGATTTACAAGCTTGTAACATAGTATTAATCACTGAGTCAGAGAAACCTCTATGACTTAGTACTAAGCGTTCAATTTCCATACCTTCAAATTTAATGATTTGAGATCCTGATGGAAAAATGGACCTTGAGACAATAGGTCTGGCCTTAACGGAAGTGGCCAAGGCTGGCAACTGGACATCCGAACCAGATCTGCATACCAAAACCTGTGTGGCCATGCTGGAGCCACCAGCAACACAAATGATTGTTCCATGATGATTTTGGAGATCACTCTTGGAAGGAGAACTAGAGGCGGGAAAATGTAAGCAGGATGATAACACCAAGGAAGTGTCAGTGCATCCACTGCTTCTGCCTGAACATCCCTGGACCTGGACAGGTATCTGGGAAGTTTCTTGTTTAGATGAGAGACCATGAGATCTATCTCTGGAAGACCCCACATCTGAACAATCTGAGAAAACACATCTGGATGGAGAGACCACTCCCCTGTATGTAAAGTCTGACGACTGAGATAATCTGCCTCCCAATTGTCTACACCTGGGATATGCACCGCAGAGATTAGACAGGAGCTGGATTCCGCCCAAGCAAGTATCCGAGATACTTTTTCATAGCTTGGGGACTGTGAGTCCCACCCTGATGATTGACATATGCCACTGTTGTGATATTGTCTGTCTGAAAACAAATGAACGGTTCTCTCTTTAACAGAGGCCAAAACTGAAGAGCTCTGAGAATTGCACAGAGTTCTAAAATATTTATTGGTAATCTCGCCTCTTGAGATTTCCAGACCCCTTGTGCTGTCAGAGATCCCGAAACAGCTCCCCAACCTGAAAGACTTGCATCTGTTGTGATCACAGTCCAGGTTGGCCGAACAAAAGAAGCCCCTTGAGCTAAACGATGGTGATCTATCCACCATGTCAGAGAGTGTCGTACATTGGGATTTAAGGATATTAATTGTGATATCTTTGTATAATCCCTGCACCTTTGGTTCAGCATACAAAGCTGTAGAGGTCTCATGTGAAAACGAGCAAAGGGGATCGCGTCCGATGCTGCAGTCATGAGACCTAAAACTTCCATGCACATAGCCACTGAAGGGAATGACTGAGACTGGAGGTGCTGGCAGACTGCAACCAATTTTAAACGTCTCTTGTCTGTTAGCGACAGAGTCATGGACACCGAATCTATCTGGAAGCCTAAAAAGGTAACCCTTGTCTGAGGAATCAAGAAACTTTTTGGTAAATTGATCGTCCAACTATGTTTCCAAAGAAACAACACTAGTTGATACGTGGGAGATTCTGCAGAACGTAAAGACTGAGCTAGTACCAAGATATCTTCCAAATAAGGAAACACCGCAATACCCTGTTCTCTTATTACAGAGAGTAGGGCACCTAGAACCTTTGAAAAGACTCTTGGAGCTGTTGCTAGGCCAAATGGAAGAGCAACAAATTGGTAATGCTTGTCTAGAAAAGAGAATCTCAGAAACTGATAATGTTCTGGATGAATCGGAATATGTAGGTTTGCATCCTGCAAGTCTATTGTGGACATATAATGTCCTCGCTGAACAAAAGGCAAAATAATCCTTATAGTCACCATCTTGAAAGTTGGTACTCTTACATAACGATTCAAAATTTTTAGATCCAGAACTGGTCTGAATAAATTTTCCTTCTTTGGGACAATGAATAGATTTGAATAAAACCCCAAACCTTGTTCCTGAAAAGGAACTGGCATGATTACCCCTGAAGACTCCAGGTCTAAAACACACTTTAGGAAAGCCTGAGCTCTTACTGGATTTGCTGGGATACGTGAGAGAAAAAATCTTCTCACAGGAGGTTTTACTCTGAATCCTATTCGATACCCTTGAGAGACAATGCTCTGAATCAATTGATTTTGGACAGAATTTATCCAAATATCCTTGAAAAACCTTAATCTGCCCCCTACCAGCTGAACTGTAATGAGGGCCGCACCTTCATGCGGACTTAGGGGCTGACTTTGGTTTCCTAAATGGCTTGGATTTATTCCAGTTTGAGGAAGGCTTCCAATTGGAAACAGATTCCTTGGGGGAAGGATTACGTTTTTGTTCCTTATTCTGACGAAAGGAACGAAAACGAATAGAAGCCTTAGATTTACCCTTAGGTTTTTTATTCTGAGGCAGAAAAACTCCCTTTCCCCCAGTGACAGTTGAAATAATAGAATCCAACTGAGAACCAAATAAATTATTACCTTGGAAAGAAAGAGATAGTAATCTAGATTTAGATGTCCTATTAGCATTCCAAGATTTAAGCCACAAAGCTCTTCTAGCTAATATGGATAAAGACATGGATCTAACATCAATTTTGATAATATCAAAAATGGCATCACAAATAAAATGATTAGCATATTGCAGTAAGCGAATAATGCTAGATATGTCAGAATCCAATTCTTGTTGCGCTAAATTCTCCAACCAGAAAGTTGATGCAGCCGCAACATCAGCCAAAGAAATTGCAGGTCTGAAAAGATGACCTGAATATAAATAGGCCTTCCTTAGATAAGATTCAAGCTTCCTATATAAAGGATCCTTAAAGGAAGTACTATCTTCCATAGGAATAGTGGTACATTTAGCAAGAGTAGAAATAGCCCCATCAACTTTGGGGATTTTTCCCAAAACTCTATATTTTGCTGGTAAGGGATACAATTTTTTAAACCTTGAAGAAGGAATAAAAGAAGTACCTGGCTTACTCCAGGCTAGATTTAGAGTTTTGTCAGTAACGACCCGCGTAGCTAACGCTGGCTTTTTTCTGGCCGCACCTTTAAAATAACTCTGGTATTGAGAGTCCACAGAATGGCTGCGTTAGGCTCCAAAATGGGAGCGTACAGGCATATTTAACGCCACTGCAACTCCCGATACCAGAGTTTCTTACGGACGCGGCCAGCCTCAAAAACGTGCTCATGCACGATTCCCCCATAGGAAACAATGGGGCTGTTTGAGCTGAAAAAAAACCTAACACCTGCAAAAAAGCCGCGTTCAGCTCCTAACGCAGCCCCATTGTTGTCTATGGGGAAACACTTCCTACGTCTGCACCTAACACCCTAACATGTACCCCGAGTCTAAACACCCCTAACCTTACACTTATTAACCCCTATTCTGCCGCCCCCGCTATCGCTGACCCCTGCATATTATTTTTAACCCCTAATCTGCCGCTCCGTAAACCGCTGCTACTTACATTATCCCTATGTACCCCTAATCTGCTGCCCCTAACACCGCTGACCCCTATGTTATATTTATTAACCCCTAATCTGCCCCCCAGAACGTCGCCTCCACCTGCCTACACTTATTAACCTCTAATCTGCCGACCGGACCGCACCGCTATTATAATAAAGTTATTAACCCCTAATCCGCCTCACTAACCCTATAATAAATAGTATTAACCCCTAATCTGCCCTCCCTAACATCGCCGACACCTAACTTCAAACATTAACCCCTAATCTGCCGACTGGAGCTCACCGCTATTCTAATAAATATATTAACCCCTAAAGCTAAGTCTAACCCTAACACTAACACCCCCCTAAATTATATATAATTTAAATCTAACGAAATTAATTAACTCTTATTAAATAACTTATTCCTATTTAAAGCTAAATACTTACCTGTAAAATAAACCCTAATATAGCTACAATATAAATAATAATTACATTGTAGCTATTTTAGGATTAATATTTATTTTACAGGCAACTTTGTAATTATTTTAACCAGGTACAATAGCTATTAAATAGTTAAGAACTATTTAATAGTTACCTAGTTAAAATAATAACAAAATTACCTGTAAAATAAATCATAACCTAAGTTACAATTAAACCTAACACTACACTATCAATAAATTAATTAAATACAATTCCTACAAATAAATACAATGAAATAAACTAACTAAAGTACAAAAAATAAAAAAGAACTAAGTTACAAAAAATAAAAAAATATTTACAAACATTAGAAATATATTACAACAATTTTAAACTAATTACACCTACTCTAAGCCCCCTAATAAAATAACAAAGCCCCCTAAAATAAAAAAATTCCCTACCCTATTCTAAATTACTAAAGTTCAAAGCTCTTTTACCTTACCAGCCCTGAACAGGGCCCTTTGCGGGGCATGCCCCAAGAAGTTCAGCTCTTTTGCCTGTAAAAAAAAACATACAATACCCCCCCCAACATTACAACCCACCACCCACATACCCCTAATCTAACCCAAACCCCCCCTTAAATAAACCTAACACTAAGCCCCTGAAGATCTCCCTACCTTGAGTCGTCTTCACCCAGCCGAGCCAAATTCTTCATCCAAGCGGAGCAAGAAGAGGTCCTCCATCCGGTAGAAGTCTTCATCCAAGCGGTGCAGAAGAGGTCTTCCATCCGATTGAAGTCTTCATCCAAGCGGCATCTTCTATCATCATCCATCCGGAGCGGAGCGGCAGCATCCTGAAGACCTCCGACGCGGAACATCCATCCTGGCCGACGACTGAACGACGAATGACGGTTCCTTTAAATGACGTCATCCAAGATGGTGTCCCTCGAATTCCGATTGGCTGATAGGATTCTATCAGCCAATCGGAATTAAGGTAGGAATATTCTGATTGGCTGATGGAGTCAGCCAATCAGAATCAAGTTCAATCCGATTGGCTGATCCAATCAGCCAATCAGATTGAGCTTGCATTCTATTGGCTGATCGGAACAGCCAATAGAATGCGAGCTCAATCTGATTGGCTGATTGGATCAGCCAATCGGATTGAACTTGATTCTGATTGGCTGATTCCATCAGCCAATCAGAATATTCCTACCTTAATTCCGATTGGCTGATAGAATCCTATCAGCCAATCGGAATTCGAGGGACGCCATCTTGGATGATGTCATTTAAAGGAACCGTCATTCGTCGTTCAGTTGTCGGCCAGTATGGATGTTCCGCGTCGGAGGTCTTCAGGATGCTGCCGCTCCGCTCCGGATGGATGACGATAGAAGATGCCGCTTGGATGAAGACTTCAATCGGATGGAAGACCTCTTCTGCCCCGCTTGGATGAAGACTTCTACCGGATGGAGGACCTCTTCTTGCTCCGCTTGGATGAAGAATTTGGCTCGGCTGGGTGAAGACGACTCAAAGTAGGGAGATCTTCAGGGGCTTAGTGTTAGGTTTATTTAAGGGGGGTTTGGGTTAGATTAGGGGTATGTGGGTGGTGGGTTGTAATGTTGGGGGGGGGGTATTGTATGTTTTTTTTTACAGGCAAAAGAGCTGAACTTCTTGGGGCATGCCCCGCAAAGGGCCCTGTTCAGGGCTGGTAAGGTAAAAGAGCTTTGAACTTTAGTAATTTACAATAGGGTAGGGCATTTTTTTATTTTGGGGGGCTTTGTTATTTTATTAGGGGGCTTAGAGTAGGTGTAATTAGTTTAAAATTGTTGTAATATATTTCTAATGTTTGTAAATATTTTTTTATTTTTTGTAACTTAGTTATTTTTTATTTTTTGTACTTTAGTTAGTTTATTTCATTGTATTTATTTGTAGGAATTGTATTTAATTTATTTATTGATAGTGTAGTGTTAGGTTTAATTGTAGATAATTATAGGTATTTTATTTAATTTATTTATTGATAGTGTAGTGTTAGGTTTAATTGTAACTTAGGTTAGGATTTATTTTACAGGTAAATTTGTTATTATTTTAACTATTTTAGCTATTAAATAGTTCTTAACTATTTAATAGCTATTGTACCTGGTTAAAATAAATACAAAGTTACCTGTAAAATAAATATTAATCCTAAAATAGCTATAATATAAATATAATTTATATTGTAGCTATATTAGGATTTATTTTACAGGTAAGTATTTATCTTTAAATAGGAATAATTTATTTAATAAGAGTTAATTAATTTCGTTAGATTAAAATTATATTTAATTTAGGGGGGTGTTAGTGTTAGGGTTAGACTTAGCTTTAGGGGTTAATACATTTATTAGAATAGCGGTGAGCTCCAGTCGGCAGATTAGGGGTTAATAATTGAAGTTAGGTGTCGGCGATGTTAGGGAGGGCAGATTAGGGGTTAATACTATTTATTATAGGGTTAGTGAGGCGGATTAGGGGTTAATAACTTTATTATAGTAGCGGTGCGGTCCGCTCGGCAGATTAGGGGTTAATAAGTGTAGGCAGGTGGAGGCGACATTGAGGGGAGCAGATTAGGGGTTAATAAATATAATATAGGGGTCGGCGGTGTTAGGGGCAGCAGATTAGGGGTACATAGCTATAATGTAGGTGGCGGCTCTTTGCGGTCGGCAGATTAGGGGTTAATTTATGTAGGTAGCTGGCTGCGACGTTGTGGGGGGCAGGTTAGGGGTTAATAAATATAATATAGGGGTCGGCGGTGTTAGGGGCAGCAGATTAGGGGTACATAAGTATAACGTAGGTGGTGGTCGGCAGATTAGGGATTAAAAAAATTTAATCGAGTGGCGGCGATGTGGGGGGGCCTCGGTTTAGGGGTACATAGGTAGTTTATGGGTGTTAGTGTACTTTAGGGCACAGTAGTTAAGAGCTTTATGAACCGGCGTTAGCCCAGAAAGCTCTTAACTACTGACTTTTTTCTGCGGCTGGAGTTTTGTCGTTAGATTTCTAACGCTCACTTCAGACACGACTCTAAATACCGGAGTTAGAAAGATCCCATTGAAAAGATAGGATACGCAATTGACGTAAGGGGATCTGCGGTATGGAAAAGTCACGGCTGAAAAGTGAGCGTTAGACCCTTTTTTGAATGACTCCAAATACCGGCGGTAGCCTAAAACCAGTGTTAGGAGCCTCTAACGCTGGTTTTCACAGCTACCGCCAAACTCCAAATCTAGACCTCCATTCCTTAGAAATCATATCAGAAATAGCCTCAGGAATAGGAAAAACCCCTGGAGAAACCACAGGAGGTTTAAAAACAGCATTTAAACGTTTATTAGACTGAACGTCAAGAGGACTGGTTACCTCAATATCCAAAGTAATTAACACTTCTTTTAATAAAGAACGCATATACTCTATTTTAAATAAATAAGTAGATTTGTCAGTGTCAATGTCTGAGGAAGGATCTTCTGTATCAGATAGATCCTCTCAGAAGAGGATAAATTATTATGTTGTTAGTCATTTTAAATTTCATAAACTGAATGAGAGGTTTTAAAAGACCTTTTACGTTTTTTAGAAGGTGGAAATGCAGACAAAGCCTTCAGGATAGAATCAGAAACAAATTCTTTAAAATTCATAGGTATATCATGTACATTAGAAGTTGAAGGAACTGCAACTGGCAATGTACTATTACAGATAGATACATTATCTGCATGTAAAAGTTTATCATGACAACTATTACAAATGACATTTGGCGAAATAATTTCCACAATCTTACAACAAATGCACTTAGCTTTGGTAGAACCAATGTCAGGCAGCAATGTTCCAGCAGAAACTTCTGAGGCAGGGTCAGATTGGGACATCTTGCAAAATGTAAAAGAAAAAACAACATATAAAGCAAAATTATCAATTTCCTTATATGACAGTTTCAGTAATGGGAAAAAATGCAAATAGCATAGCCCACTGATAGAGAAAAAGGCAAGAGGCAAACATCAATGGGGTATTGAAATAATGAAAAAGTTTGGCGCCAAGTATGATGCACAACGTAACTGAAAACTTTTTTAGCGCCAATAATAACCGGAAATGACACACTCGCATCACTAATGACGCAACCGTGTGTAAGGCTTCAGCGTCAACGATGACGCCGGAAATGACGAAGTTGCGTCATAGACGTATTTTTCACGCCAAAAAAATTCTTGCGGCAAGAATGACGCAATAAAGTTTAGCATTTGACGCACCCGCGGGCCTAATACCGCCCGCAATTTGCAAGAAGTAGTCAATTTAAAAAAAGGCTTAACCCCAGGTAAGAAAGAAATTTCTTTAAAAAAGTTTATATTCCCCAAATATGAAACTGACAGTCTGCAGAAGGAAATAAATGAACCTGACTCATGGCAAATATAAGTACAATACATATATTTAGAACTTTATATAATTGCATAAAGTGCCAAACCATAGCTGAGGTGTCTTAAGTAATAAAAAACATACTTACCAAAAGACACCCATCCACATATAGCAGATAGCCAAACCAGTACTAAAACAGTTATTAGTAGAGGTAATGGTAAATTGAGAGTATATCGTTGATCTGAAAAGGGAGGTAGGAGATGAATCTCTACGACCGATAACAGAGAACCTATGAAATAGACCCCCGTTGAGGAAATCATCGTATTCAATAAGTGATACTCCCTTCACATCCCTCTGACATTCGCTGTACTCTGAGAGGAATCAGGCTTCAACAATGCTGAGAAGCGCATATCAACGTAGAAATCTTAACACAAACTTACTTCACCACCTCCATAGGAGGCAAAGCTTGTAAAACTGAATTATGGGTGTGGTGAGGGGTGTATTTATAGGCATTTTGAGGTTTGGGAAACTTTGCCCCTCCTGGTAGGATTGTATATCCCATACGTCACTAGCTCATGGACTCTTGCCAATTACATGAAAGAAATAAAGAATAGAAATAAAAAAACAGAAAATTAATAAAAAAAATTAAGTAAACATTACATCAGTTTGGTAATTTAGAGCAAACCAGGGACCCTACTTTATTTTTAAAAAAAAGGAAAATGCAGAGATTAGTACTTTTAGTCATAGTTAGTCATATTTAGTCATATATAGTATTATTTAGTCATATTTAGTATTATTTAGTAATATTTAGTATTATTTAGTATAATTAAGTAATATTTAGTATTATTTAGTAGTATTTAGTCATATTTAGTATTATTTAGTAATATTTAGTATTATTTAGTATTATTTGGTAATATTTAGTCATATTTAGTCATATTTAGTCATATTTAGTATTTTTTTGTCATATTTAGTATTATTTAGTCATATTTAGGTATTGCTTTCCTAGCATATAGAAGTTATAAGAATGAAAACATTGGCTAACATTTTTATTTGTTCACTTCAGGGTCAGTAGTAGATATAATGCAGCATAACTGTAAAAAGCTGACAAGAAAATATCAAATATCCCCTGAGAATCTCTGTGCATAAAAAAAAACAAAATGTATGCTTACCTGATAAATTTATTTATTTCTTGTCACGGTGAGTCCACGGATCATCTTCAATTACTGTTGGGAATATCACTCCTGGCCAGCAGGAGGAGGCAAAGAGCACCACAGCAAAGCTGTTAAGTGTCACTTCCTTTACCACAACCCCCAGTCATTCGACTGAAGGAAATGGAGAGAAAGGAAATAACACACGGTGCAGAGGTGCCTGAGGTCTATATAAAAAAAATCTTGTCTGAAAAACAGGGAGGGCCGTGGACTCACTGTGTCAAGAAATAAATAAATTTATCAGGTAAGCATAAATTTTGTTTTCTTTCTAATGACACGGTGAGTCCACGGATCATCTTCAATTACTGTTGGGAATCAATACCCAAGCTAGAGGACACAGATGATACGGGAGGGACAAGACAGGTAACCTAAACAGAAGGCACCACTGCTTGGAAAACCTTTCTCCCAAAGAAAGCCCAAGCTGAGGCAAAAGTATAGAATTTATAACATTTATAAAAAACAGTTCTACAGAGGCCTCTCTCTTGAAGGTCCATGATGAAGACACCCCCCTAGTGGAGGGGGCTGAACATCTCTCAGGAGACTGCTGTCCAGCAGGCTCATAAACCCTACGATTAACACTTTTCAACCAGAGAAAAGAAAAGTTGTAGTAGCTTTCCGGTGTTTATGTTTATCCAGAAATATAACAAACAATGCAGAAGACTGACAAAAGTCCTGAGATTGTAGACAAAATTGTAGGACCCGCATAACATCTAAGATGTGCAACAGATGTTCTTCATGAGAAGAAGTATTAGGACAGAGAGAAGGAACAGCAATTTCCTGAGAAAACGTCTGTCCGAAAAAAACCCTAGGAAGAAAACCAAACTTGGTACGATAACTACCATATCTACTTGAAATACAATATAAGGAGAAACACACTGCCAAGCTGAGAGTCCGGACTCTCAGAACAGAAGAAAAATCAGAAAGACAAAACTTTCACAGATAACTTAATATCTCTGAAATGCATAGACTCAAACGGAGTCTGTGGAAAACTTTAAGAACAAAGTTAAGGCTCCAAGGAGGAGCAACCAAATTAAACACAGGCCTGATTATAACCAGGACCTGATAAGGATTGTACATCCGGCCCATCCGCCAGACACGTGAGCCGCAGAATGGACAGAACCGAAATCTGACCCTTGAGGGTACTAACAGATAACCCCTTCTCCAGGCCTACCTGGAGAGAAGATAAGATCCTTGACATCCTAGAACAAACATCCAGAGATAAACTACGAGCCTGAATCATGGTCTCAATGACTGATTCGGAAAAAAAACACGCTTAGCTAAATTCAAGTGTAAAATCTCCAAACCGCCAGCTTCAGAGAAACAAAATTTGGATGAAAATTCCACGGAGGTAGAGACAACATCTCTACTAGATCCGCCTACCAGATCCTGTGAAACCATGCAGGAGCTATTAGAAAACAAACAATGCTCTCTCCTACTTGATCTGAACAAAAACTCATGAAAGGAGAACAAACCCAGGAAAAGGGTAAGTCACCTGAAGTTCCAAAGAACTGCCATAGCATCTATCAGAAAGGCATGAAGATCTCTTGACTTCAACCGAACTAGGGGACCTTTATGTTCTGACGAGACGCCATTAGAACTAATTCTGGTAAGCCCCAATTGGTTGTTAACCTGAAGAACACTTTCAGATGGAGGTCCCACTCCCCGAGATGGGAAGTCTGTCTGAACAGAACTCCACTTAGTTGTCCACTCTAGAAAGGTGTATGGTCGATAGACAAGAACTGTAAGCACCTGCCCACAGAAAAATCTGAAACACTTCCTACATGACTAAGGAAATGATGAAAGCCTCATAGAATATATTGTCAGACTAGGACCCAATAAACTAGACTAAGACAACTGAAGTCCAATCATCAGAGCATTGTAAATCGCTCTCAACTCCAAAATGATGAAAGGAAGAGCACCAACGTCCCTGCCCTTCACGAGTCCCAGACTCCACCCCAGCCCAGCAGGCTGGCGTTCGCGATCACAAACACCCAGGAAGGTTTCCGAAGCATGTGCACAAGTGCAGAGCACCCAAACAAAATCGAACAAGGGATGATACAGATGGAAGTACCATCAGACCAATTACCTCCATACACTGAACCGCTGATGTCGAACAGTAGACTGAAAAAAGAGGCAAGAGGAAGGATCGCAGCATTTTCTGTCAGAAGGCTTTTCATCGATAGGGAAGCAATTATAGTCCCTACGCAGGCTACCCTGCAGCTGAGACAAATGACTTATTTTCCAGCTCCACTACCAACCGTGGAGTGGAGAAGACAACAAAAACCTCAGAATCAGAATTGCTTGAAGGAGGATGGTGCCTAAACCAATAGGTCATCCAGGCAAACCGCCACTCGCAGGACCATTGAAAAAACTGTGGAAGCAATGGCAAATCCATTGTTGAATCACAATCCAAAAAAGTTTGTCCAGAAGGGAAAACTCAGGAATCTGAGAAGAGCCATTTGAAGAGAATCTGAGAGTACGTAACCTTTAGGTCTAAGGTCATTATAAACTGATCCTCTCACCAAAGAAGAATGGTAACAGCTTGTGAGTACACATTCAAGGTGCAAAAATAGCTGCAGCTGGTTTCAAACTGCAAACCTTCCGCTTGCTAGGCAGCTAAGCTAGCCATCAGGCTACTAAAGCTGAACGATCCTTCTCTGGAACCACGAACAGCATGGAAATTAAACTAACTCCTGTTCCAAAACTGTAACTGGACAATCACTCCCAGGGGGGGAATATCCTGAACACATTTCAAGAACGTCTCTATTCTTATCTGGCTACAGATAATCTTGAGAAGGTGAACATGCTCCTGGGAGGAAGGAGTTGAATTCCAATTCATAACCCTGGAATACTAAATCTACCGCCCATTAGGGATCAAGGACCTTTTTTAAAAGGCTAGGAGTAACTCTGCCTGACAGAGCCTTGGGGGAACCGAAATCCATGGTTCTGTGTTTTACTGTTCTGTTTGCTGGTGTGTTGAGCCACAGTCAGTTCTAGCTGTATCTAGGCAGGACAAAAACAGAGATAGACCGCCCCCATAGGATCCGATCCTGGTTCAGGGAGAAGAACTTCTTGAAGTTACGAAATTAGCAACAGAAATAAAAAATAAAAATTGGCCTAACAGCCTTTCTGTGGAATCAGACCAGGCATTGCACCAAAGGATGTCGCACTTGTCCACAAAGGTCTCCAACCTTAAAGGAGCATCTATTATAATCAGAATAATAGAGGCTCCTACTACCTTAAGTACCATGTGCCATTAGAATTAAAGGAGACAGTTTGTTATAAAGAGGAGATGGGGAAACATCATTCCTTGACATCTCCCATACCTGAGAAATTCCTCCTAAAATAGTTGAGAACAGGAGAAACTTTTACAAATGAATCCTAGTATATATAAAAATTACTAGATTATTGAGGATTGACAACGACAGGAGAGTCGAAGTTTACCAAGAAGCCAACCTTTTCTAAATAATACCCAAAGGTGTACAGGCTTGAATCTGAAGAGAACTACTTCAGCACCAGATGAAGGAATTATATTGTCCGAATCAGTGATTTAACCCTCAGATGCTACCGACTATCCTCCTTATCAGACAATAAGGAAGGCAATATGTATAGTAGCAAGCAGAGCAGAACTTTTACATACTGATCAATTAAATTTCCTCTAGCAATTTCCCTTTAAAATAGGAAAAGCAGATAATGCCACAGATACCAGGAGACACCCGGGCAGACAATTCTGCAACAAATAACTCCTCCAGGAGAATGAGAGGAACTACAGGGCACTGCATGTGATGTCATAAAAAAGGACTTGGGACGTTTGAGGAAAAGCTGCGGCATTAGCCTAGACAGCATCATCCAGGGAGACATGAGGCTAAAATAAATTTTTCTAAAAATAAATAAAATTATTTTAAAAATTTCAAGTTACCCAGTCACTTTAAAATTATACAGACTTACTGGAATTATAAATACACATAGGAACAGAACTCTGTACCATTTTTTAGCAAAAAGCTTTATAAAAATATGATAATATTTCCTTATGTGAACATAATTAAGATATATTTAAGCACTTTATGTAACATTAGCATACAATTACAGCTGTGACCACATCAGAGCAAAGAAAAGGATTTCCATTCGTTCAAAGACCAAGTCTTTTCTCTTGGAATCCCAAAAGGAATGGAGATAATTAAAAGACATTGTCCATCGTTTTATTTACCCATGATTGAAATAAAAGAAAAACATGATAAGCGCAAGCCCTTTAAACCCCAACAGACTGTAACTTAACACAAGCGCAGATTGCATAATTACAGTAAAAAGCCTGATTTTGTAACACATGAAAAGAAATCGGCTCAACATCTCACAACACTATCGTTATAGAAACAATGCTCCGCTCTCGTTGACGGAGATCGAGGCAGAGTCATCCGGACTGCAGTCCAAGATGGCGCTTCTCCTCCCAAAAAGAAGGAGGCGGGATTATGAAGACGGCATGGAGATGAAGCGCGCAAACATCGCGCTTCATTCTGCCGCACACAGGCTACAGCCTAAAGTATAGTACAATAGTGCAGGGTACGTCAATAAAGGCATTGCACCGCTTCCTAAAGAAATGGAATAGAATACCCAACTCAGAAAAATTGCTCCTCATTAAGCAATTAATTTACTCAGATATGCAAATCCTTAGAAATGGCGCCCTATGCGCTTTTTTCTCATGAGCTGACCAAATCCAAGTTTATTTAATTAATTTAATGATAGTGTAGGATGCAGAGCACCCAAACAAAATCGAACAAGGGATGATACAGATGGAAGTACCATCAGACCAATTACCTCCATACACTGAACCGCTGATGTCGAACAGTAGACTGAAAAAAGAGGCAAGAGGAAGGATCGCAGCATTTTCTGTCAGAAGGCTTTTCATCGATAGGGAAGCAATTATAGTCCCTACGCAGGCTACCCTGCAGCTGAGACAAATGACTTATTTTCCAGCTCCACTACCAACCGTGGAGTGGAGAAGACAACAAAAACCTCAGAATCAGAATTGCTTGAAGGAGGATGGTGCCTAAACCAATAGGTCATCCAGGCAAACCGCCACTCGCAGGACCATTGAAAAAACTGTGGAAGCAATGGCAAATCCATTGTTGAATCACAATCCAAAAAAGTTTGTCCAGAAGGGAAAACTCAGGAATCTGAGAAGAGCCATTTGAAGAGAATCTGAGAGTACGGAACCTTTAGGTCTAAGGTCATTATAAACTGATCCTCTCACCAAAGAAGAATGGTAACAGCTTGTGAGTACACATTCAAGGTGCAAAAATAGCTGCAGCTGGTTTCAAACTGCAAACCTTCCGCTTGCTAGGCAGCTAAGCTAGCCATCAGGCTACTAAAGCTGAACGATCCTTCTCTGGAACCACGAACAGCATGGAAATTAAACTAACTCCTGTTCCAAAACTGTAACTGGACAATCACTCCCAGGGGGGGAATATCCTGAACACATTTCAAGAACGTCTCTATTCTTATCTGGCTACAGATAATCTTGAGAAGGTGAACATGCTCCTGGGAGGAAGGAGTTGAATTCCAATTCATAACCCTGGAATACTAAATCTACCGCCCATTAGGGATCAAGGACCTTTTTTAAAAGGCTAGGAGTAACTCTGCCTGACAGAGCCTTGGGGGAACCGAAATCCATGGTTCTGTGTTTTACTGTTCTGTTTGCTGGTGTGTTGAGCCACAGTCAGTTCTAGCTGTATCTAGGCAGGACAAAAACAGAGATAGACCGCCCCCATAGGATCCGATCCTGGTTCAGGGAGAAGAACTTCTTGAAGTTACGAAATTAGCAACAGAAATAAAAAATAAAAAATTGGCCTAACAGCCTTTCTGTGGAATCAGACCAGGCGTTGCACCAAAGGATGTCGCACTTGTCCACAAAGGTCTCCAACCTTAAAGGAGCATCTATTATAATCAGAATAATAGAGGCTCCTACTACCTTAAGTACCATGTGCCATTAGAATTAAAGGAGACAGTTTGTTATAAAGAGGAGATGGGGAAACATCATTCCTTGACATCTCCCATACCTGAGAAATTCCTCCTAAAATAGTTGAGAACAGGAGAAACTTTTACAAATGAATCCTAGTATATATAAAAATTACTAGATTATTGAGGATTGACAACGACAGGAGAGTCGAAGTTTACCAAGAAGCCAACCTTTCCTAAATAATACCCAAAGGTGTACAGGCTTGAATCTGAAGAGAACTACTTCAGCACCAGATGAAGGAATTATATTGTCCGAATCAGTGATTTAACCCTCAGATGCTACCGACTATCCTCCTTATCAGACAATAAGGAAGGCAATATGTATAGTAGCAAGCAGAGCAGAACTTTTACATACTGATCAATTAAATTTCCTCTAGCAATTTCCCTTTAAAATAGGAAAAGCAGATAATGCCACAGATACCAGGAGACACCCGGGCAGACAATTCTGCAACAAATAACTCCTCCAGGAGAATGAGAGGAACTACAGGGCACTGCATGTGATGTCATAAAAAAGGACTTGGGACGTTTGAGGAAAAGCTGCGGCATTAGCCTAGACAGCATCATCCAGGGAGACATGAGGCTAAAATAAATTTTTCTAAAAATAAATAAAATTATTTTAAAAATTTCAAGTTACCCAGTCACTTTAAAATTATACAGACTTACTGGAATTATAAATACACATAGGAACAGAACTCTGTACCATTTTTTAGCAAAAAGCTTTATAAAAATATGATAATATTTCCTTATGTGAACATAATTAAGATATATTTAAGCACTTTATGTAACATTAGCATACAATTACAGCTGTGACCACATCAGAGCAAAGAAAAGGATTTCCATTCGTTCAAAGACCAAGTCTTTTCTCTTGGAATCCCAAAAGGAATGGAGATAATTAAAAGACATTGTCCATCGTTTTATTTACCCATGATTGAAATAAAAGAAAAACATGATAAGCGCAAGCCCTTTAAACCCCAACAGACTGTAACTTAACACAAGCGCAGATTGCATAATTACAGTAAAAAGCCTGATTTTGTAACACATGAAAAGAAATCGGCTCAACATCTCACAACACTATCGTTATAGAAACAATGCTCCGCTCTCGTTGACGGAGATCGAGGCAGAGTCATCCGGACTGCAGTCCAAGATGGCGCTTCTCCTCCCAAAAAGAAGGAGGCGGGATTATGAAGACGGCATGGAGATGAAGCGCGCAAACATCGCGCTTCATTCTGCCGCACACAGGCTACAGCCTAAAGTATAGTACAATAGTGCAGGGTACGTCAATAAAGGCATTGCACCGCTTCCTAAAGAAATGGAATAGAATACCCAACTCAGAAAAATTGCTCCTTATTAAGCAATTAATTTACTCAGATATGCAAATCCTTAGAAATGGCGCCCTATGCGCTTTTTTCTCATGAGCTGACCAAATCCAGATTAACAATTGACAGTTTTAAAATGAACTTTAAAGGGACACTCAAGTCAAAATTAAACTTCATGATTCAGATACAGCATGCAATTTTAAACAACTTTCCAATTTACTTCCATTAACAAAATTTGCACAGTCTTTTTATATTTACACTGAGCATGTGCAAGAATTCACAGCATATACGTATATGCATTTGTGATTGGATGATGGCTGTCACATGATACAGGGGGAGTGGAAATAGACATAACTTTGCAATTTATTTAACAAAAATCTACTACTAATTTGAAGTTCAGACTAAGTGCTATTGCATTGTCTTCTTATCATGCATTTGTTGATTATGCAAATGTACAGTGTTGACTGGTCCTTTAAGCCCCAAGATGGTTAACCCAGTCTCCAAGACACATGAATAAAGTGCCTGCATTCTGCCCTAAGTATCCCTCAGGATTTGTCCCACTAATAGCAGAGGGTCCTTAACGCCATCAGTGCCAGCCTTCTAGCCCCAGAAGAACAAAATGCACTTACCTGCATTCTAGTCATTATATATTATATATTTTATTATATTTACACATAATTAAGCCCCCCCCAAAAAATTTTTTTTAAAAAAAATGACCATACCAATCTGTGGCTGCACTGCACTTGTTGGCTTAGGGCCGGCTGGGGCGCTCCAGGATTCTTTCTAAAGGCTGCTGCTGCTGCAGAGGACCTACAGACGGTGGTGGAACCACAAAGGTAACTGACCATGTTTCGGCATGCAGCCCGCAACCACCGCATCACATCACCTGCCTCTCTCTGCCGCTCTCAGCAGGATGTGATGTCACGACTCCCCTCCTCGACCCTCTTCCCCCCTATCACTGTCCCACACCATCCTCCCTCTCTCCTCCAGACTCCACCTACCCGTTTTGTTTAGTAACCCCGGGCTAAGCGCTCCTCTGGCCATAAGACTGGGACTGTCCCTGTAAAACCGGGATGGGTGGCAACCCTAACCCCACTGTAAAGAGACTTTAAGAAGTCAGTCAGGAGGTCAGGACTTGCAAGGGTGTGTGCATATGCCATGTGTAGGCACAGTCATGTTATTTTCCTATTCAGTTTAACCCCTTAGTGACCAGACTATTTTTCAATGTTCTTACCGTTAAGAACCAAGGGGCCTATTTATGATGTATGAGCGGACATGATCCGATATTGCGGATCATGTCCGCTGCACATCGATAAAAGCAGACAGCATACGCTGAAGGCATTTATCATTGCACAGGCAGTTCTGGTGAACTGCTGGTGCAATGCCGCCCCCTGCAGATTCGCGGCCAATCAGCCGCTAGCAGGGGGTGTCAATCAACCCGATCGTATTCAGAGCAGGCGGACAGGTTATGGAGCAGCGGTCTTTAGATGGCTGCTTCATAACTTCTGTTTCCGGGTCACCGGAAACACGGGCATCACGGAGCTTGATAAATATGCCCCCAAGGCTGTTTTTACATTTCTGCAGTGTTTGTGTTTAGCTGTAATTTTCCTCTTACTCATTTACTGTACCCACACATATTATATACCGTTTTTCTCGCCATTAAATGGACTTTCTAAAGATAACATTATTTTCATTATATTATATAATTTAATATAAACATTTTTTTATAAAATATTATGAAAAAATGGAAAAAAATACATTTTTTCTTACTTTGACCCCCAAAATCTCTTACGCATCTACAACCACCAAAAAAATGCCAAGCTAAATGGTTTATAAATTTTGTCCTGAGTTTAGAAATACTCAATGTTTACATGTTCTTTGCTTTTTTGCAAGTTATAGGGCAATAAGAACAAGTAGCACTTTGTATTTAAAAAAAAATAAATAAAAAAAAAAAATAGCAATAGTCATTGTAATACTGATATCTATCAGGAATCCCTGAATAACCCTTCACATGTATATATTTTTTTTTTTAGACAACCCAAAGTATTGATCTAGGCCCATTTTGGTATATTTCATGCACCATTTCACCGCCAAATGCGATCAAATAAAAAAACTGTTAACTTTTTCACAAACTTTAGGTTTCTCACTGAAATGATTTACAAACAGCTTGTGCAATTATGGCACACATGATTGTAAATGCTTCTCTGGGATCCCCTTTGTTCAGAAATAGCAGACATATATGGTTTTCACTTTGCTTTTAGGTAATTAGAAGGCCGCTAATTGCAGCTGCACATCATACTTCTATTATGCCCAGCAGTGAAGGGGTTAATTAGGTAGCTTGTAGGGTTAATTTTAGCTTAAGTGTAGAGATTAGCCTCCTACCTGACACCCACCCCCTGATCCCTACCTGATCCCTCCCTGACCCCTCTCAAACAGCTCTCTTCCCTCCCCCACCCCCCAAAGGTCACCCCATCTTAAGTACTGGCAGAAAGTCTGCCAGTATAAACATATATATATTTTTTATATATATATATATATATATATATATATATATATATATATATATATATATATATATATATATATATATATATATATATATATATATATATATTCTGCAATGTAGGATATGCCCTTACCCCCCCAACCTCCCTGATCCCCCTCAAACAGCTCTCTAAACCTCCCCCCCTCTACCTATTAGCCGCTATGTTAGGTACTGGCAGCTGTCTGCCAGTACCCAGTTTCCTATGTCTTTTGCTCTTTTTTTAAAATAAATAAATAATGTTTTCCATAGTGTAGCTGCCCCCCCCTCAATCTCCTCCCCCTCCCAAAGTTTCTCAATTAAATTATTTACAAACAGCTCGTGCAATTATAGGATCGGATAGTAGTTTTTTTTATATATATATATATATATATATATATATATATATATATTTTTTTTTATATATATTCTACAGTGTTGGATCCCCCCTTAGCCCCCAACCTCCCTTATCCCCCCAAACAGCTCTCTAACCCTCCCCCCTCTACCTATCTGCTGCCATATTGGGTGCTGGTAGCTGTCTGTAAATTTGCCTTTTTTTTATAAAAAATAAAAATGAAAAAAAAAATATTTTTCTGTAGTGTAGCTGCCCCCCTCAATACCCTCCCCCCTCCCAGATCCCTTTCCCAACACTTTTTACCCCCTCTTCCTCCTTCCGTTATACTTATTCTTTGCCGTAGTGTAGTGGTCCCACCTGCTCCCGCCCCCTCACGCGCGCTCCTTCCCCCCCGCGTGCGCTCCCGCCCTTCATGCGAGTGGCTCTCTCTGCATCGGTTGCTTAAAAAAGGGTATTGCAGGATGCCTCAATATTTAGGCATCACTGCAATACCCTGAAAGTCACTGGAAGTGATCACTTCCACCGCCTGAATCCCCTGAGGGCGTGCCAGGCACGTCCTTGGTTGTTAATGACCGTTTTTTGTAGGACGTGCCTGGCATGTCCTTGGTCATTAAGGGGTTAACAAATACTGACACTATGATAGTGGAGAATCCTGCAATGGGCTAGCAGCACCTTAAGAGTTAAGGCTGGGGAGGTAATGAAACAGGCGAAGGAGTGTCAGTAGGGGGCATCATGGTGGTAATAGGGTGGGCTTACCTTGATATGGAGCCGACAGCCTGAAAGCTCTCTTTTTCCTGCTGGATTCTTCCTGCTGCAGTTATGGAGAGGTCAAGGTGTCCTAAGCATTTTCGTGATGAATCCTCTTCATCAGGGTCTACGGGGACTGCAAGGAGAAAGATAAGTATTACTAATCTAAAATTCCCTTCCTCACATCCAACTCCAAGGCATAGGTCAGAGGGTAGCAAGTAACACAGTAGCTCAACAAAGCAATATAAATCCACAAGGGGATACTCCTGCACTGACAATGTTAGAGCAGCTGAATAACCCCAATGATCACTTGGGGAATCTCAGGTAATTTGTATCCGTACACAGACACTGAGGTATCCGAGGACGAAGACATGCCACCATCACCAGCATCAGGGGGAGTCAGCAGCACAGCGGCAAGTGTCCCAATTGATGCACCAGGTGAGGCTTTATTGTTTGTACATGAACAGATACTGGTGACAACATAGCGCTGGTAGGCAAGGGGCAGAAACCAATAGTACATATGTTAAAGAAATTAGTGTCAGACCAGGAGAAAATAGAACAAATTGGCAGGCAGAAGAACAATTCATGCAAGCCATCCCATGCCAGCAATACTCGCAGTGTCACTATTCAGGGGGATTCTTACCCTGCCTCATACATTCGATATACATCGTTAAACTAAAATAATTTAAAAAATTCAGGAAGGGCAATTTGTTAACATCTTTGAATTATATGCGGAAGCTCACAGGCAGCGTGAGCGCAGCTCAGACGGCACAGGACCCAAGAGGGTTAGGGGCCTGGACACTTATGATGAATGGTAGCCCTGCTTTAGGGTACTGGCTTCATGTTATTTGGAAAAATACCCAGGCCAAGCCCAAGTATTCTGAAATATGTACTGTAGATAACATTCCAAAAGAAAAGAAAGGGCTGTGAATGTTGGGCTTTTCATGAAAAGCATTGCAAGAAAGGCGCGGCCTGCATTTGTCTTTACATCTGTAAATACTGCACAGGCCAACTCCCTGGAGACAACTGCCTTCATAGGAAAGATAATGTTGCAGACAGACAGTCACTTAGAGCCAATGTTGCAGCAAAGGCCACACACCCCAGTGAGTGTGGGCCTCCTTGAGCCATGGCTGCGCGCATACGCTAATCGTCAAGCAGCCGTCCCCATTGAAAACGTTGTTGTGGGATCTCGATCCCATTAGAATTTGAATTGCTCATACCAGTACCCCGTGGTTGTTAGGGCTAAACTCAGCAAGGAAATTGCTCTAGGTAGGATAGGGGGCCCCTTTCAGAGCCCTCCATGGTCTAGTTTGGTAATCTCACCCTTAGGGTTGGTTTCAAAGATGGAGGAGCGATAAATGAATTATCTTTGGTGTTTGTGTGTGTCAGAAGTATCGCCCTTATTATATGTTCAAAGTAAAAGCACCCACTCAAGTGCAATTTAATATAATGCTCATCATGTTAGCGCTACTTCAGAGCTCTGGTTAACTGTTATGCTTGAATAAAAAGTTCCAAAAAGTACATTGTACAGTACAGTAACGTCTGATAAAAATTATTTAAAAAAAAAAAATTGCATAAAAAATTCGTAAGGGCACAAAGGGCTATTTACCAGCCCTTGTTTCTGGTGCCTCTTACTGTTTGGCTGTACCCCTTCTTCTTTCACAAAGATATAAGTTCTCAGATTACTTCTATCGGAGATAGAGAAAGAGAGTCAGGTCACTTATATGGATGGCAATGGAGAAGTCACAATCATGTGCCAAGTCTACCGTATAATTGAGTTACTTGAGCAGAGTATTTGTATAAATGGGGTGTGCAATATGGCTTTTGATTGACTGTACTACTTGAAGACAGGGAAAAGAAAATATGCCTCAATTGACAGGGTTCACAAGCCTAACTCTGCTTCATATCTGTCCATTATTGGCTTCAGCATAATACAATTAGTGATGTTGCGAACCTAAAAATTTTGGTTCGCGAACGGCGGACTCGAACTTCCGCAACTGTTCGCGAACCGGCGAACCGGGCGAACCGCCATTGACTTCAATAGGCAGGCGAACTTTAAAACCAACAGGGACTCTTTCTGGCCACAATAGTGATGGAAAAGTTGTTTCAAGGGGACTAACACCTGGACTGTGGCATGCCGGAGGGGGATCCATGGCAAAACTCCCATGGAAAGGGGGGGCGGAGCCAGCTACTAAGGCAGTTAGACGTGTTTTCCTCAGCTCTGAGCTCTTAGTTATAATTTCACAGATAAATTCACACTAAAAGAGCTCAAATTCATATTAAGATTTAATAGACAACAGACGTGACTAGCCCTACACATCAAGGAACCAAAGATACTTTTTTAGTGGATTCTAACATTGATAACGCTTTTTAGGCCTTGCCACGCGCAATTACAGCACTCATACCCAAAAGTCTGATCAACATGGAAATACTAGATGCATGGGAGCAACGCACTCAACAACTCCTGGAGAAGTACCATCGGAGCATGCAGGAAGATATAAAACTACTGCTCTCTGCCTTCATATCACCACCACCTCAAGCCGCTGAAAGATATGGCCTAGGTCAGAAAACCGGGAGCTATGCTACATCTACATACAGGACACCGGAAACCCCAGAGACCCCCTCACACGGATCAATCCTGAGACAAGTGGATGAGGGACTGGAGGACATCTCGGTTCACTGCCCTTCAATAACCACACTTGCTGAGAGTGAAGCTGCAGTGTCGCCGACACTTCTACCCGGAGGCCCGCTCATGAAGGTTTTGCCTTCTCATCAGGAGCTCCCAGTTCCGCTCTCACCGAGTAGGTCGGAGTGTAAGATTCCCTCCTCGCAGCGGTGTATGACACTGAGCCTAGCCGGACACTTATCTTCTACACAGTTCGCTGAATTGACACCGGAGCGATCCCTCATCAAAGAAACCATTCCACCTCAGGATGCAGAGAACACTTCACTAACTGTAGTGGCAGTCCAAGTTCCCTGGCTACATGAGTCGAGTTTGCCGCATTGGAGCAGAGGTGAGCCTCAGATCATTGTAGCGGTGCGCAAGAGGAGACAAGGGAACCCCATACTTGGGACGGTAGCTCTGTTAAATACCTATGAACAGTACAGCGCCATACGGCCATTGGACATCCACGCAGGACCTGTTCAGCATCGCACTGTCCCATTAGATGACATCCCTTCTCCCGATACCTGCAGGCCTTACAGACACGCACAACAGCCTCTGTCCTTCCTGCCCTTAAGCAGTTATATAAAGTCTGGAGTGGGGTGAGAACGCTTAATCATATAGAGAGATACCACTTTGCCGGACAATAGACTTACCTGCTTGCCTTGCATACTGGACTCTTGGATTTCTGTTATATGTTCAGGTTTACCGAGATAAAAATGTTATATGTTCTAGGGATTTAAGTTGATAGGCTAATGGCTTTTACATGTTTCCAATTTCTTTTCCTTTCTCAGCTGTGTTGGTCCGTTTCATTTTGTAACATCTTAGGCAGTTATCCTGTGATATGCACCATAGTAGCTGTGTTTACCCTTAAGTGTTGCCTCTGTACAGCTATGTTTCCTTAACATAGGGATGATAACTACTTTACACATATACACTGGGGATTATCTACATAGCTATTCCTTGTAGAACCTTATAGCTAACATATGTATACCTTACAAAGGTACCTTATATTAGAGTAATGATACACACTCTTAAATCCCTTCTGTTTCTGATATTGGTATGTACTTTCACATTCTCCTCACAGTTATATATGGTTCAATAGTCCTAAATTAAGTTATTTATCTCATCCTAATCAGAAGCTCTAGACTGCCTTATTCCTTCCTCTTATGTTCTAAGTTCAATGTATACAGGCCGGATACAGGCACTCTTCATGTTATACTAGGTACCTTATCACGCCCCCTCTATTTTAACCATAACTTTTCTCCACAAAGGGCCTAGTTCATCCTTCCCCTAATGATTTCTGCTCTTTGTTGCCCTCTTTCACCAGTACACACTAATCCCTGTCCATTAAGCTTATTTAAAGTGTACACGTGTTTACACATGGATAACCATAGAGTCTACCACAGTCACATATGCTGATGTAAACCTCACCTCACTGCTTGTATTGCATTGACTATGTGACTCTAGAATAATATCAGATTTTCCCCGTATTGTTTATACTCTACATTGTTGTATTTCAGGATTGCATTGTGTGTCTAGTTTAACACTGTCTATGCAATCTGTTAACATTTTAAATGAGACTTTAAATATGCTTGTGCAGCTGTAACTGATATATCTAATTTGTTAAAACATTTTTAACATGATGCTCCTCTGATAAGCTTGAGTGTATTGTAAACACCTATACCCAGAAGAAGGCACACCCTTATTTCACGTTAGCCCCACCCTAAAGCATATAATTCCACCTCTCAGTTGCTATAGATACTGCCGGGCTGTGCTAACTGGGAAGGCACGGCTCGGTATAACTTATCTGTTTAATAGAAGAGGAAACCAACCCATACTTAATTATATTATAAGCTCCACAACATTGATTAGAAGGCTCCGCCCCTCCATTTCCCCCCTTTTCTATCTGAGCGGCTTTTTGCCCGCTGTTATACCCTTCCCCCCTACGTAGCTCGGCCCAAGAGTGGCCAACACACATACTAACTCTCCACAGACTGAAGCTCTGACTCAGATATGCTATGAAGCGTTTTCCATTGTGCTGTGGAGATCACTAGCCAACAATATAATATAAAATGAAGTTCTATTCTATTTCACCTGCACTTTTGTCTAGCACCATGTTAAAATATGAATATACGTAACTCTCTTATTATATGCCAATACTGTTTTGTCACCAAACTTAGATTACAGACAATGTAAAACTCTATTTGATGTAATATTGCTCTAAAGGTGAATCTTGTTTGTTAATACTTATTTCAACTTCAATAAAAAATTTATTTAAAAAAAAAAAAAAAAAAAAAAAAAAAACTCCCATGGAAAATTACATAGTTGATGCAGAGTCTGATTTTAAGCCATAAAGGGCATAAATCACCTAACATTCCTAAATTGTTTGGAATAACATGCTTTAAAACATCAGGTATGAAGTTGTATCGATCAGGTAGTGTAAGGGTTACGCCCGCTTCACAGTGACAGACCAAACTCCCTGTGTAACGCACCGCAAACAACCGCAAACAGTCCATTTGCACAACCACGAGATAGATAGATTTGATAGATAGATACATAGATTACATAGATCAATAGATGCAATATACATTTGATAGATACGATTGATAGTTAGATAGATTTGATAGATAAATAGATAGATTTGATAGATATATAATTTCCCAGATAGAGAATTACAAGACGTGCGGTCTGGGACCCATGGTAAGGTTCCCAGAGGCAGTTGAGGCGCCAGGGGACGTGTATATGGCATGGATTTTAGGAACCGGGAGATGGAAAAAGATGCTTGGTCGGTCCTCCTACTTCAAATTTGGGGCACTGCGCATGCAATCTACTGTGGCACCAGATATGAGTGGTGTGTTAAGTAGTACTATTCTGATCAGTTTAATACCTGTTAATCCCCCTATCGGGGGAGGTGTATATGGCATGGATTTTAGGAACCGGGAGATGGAAAAAGATGCTTGGTCGGTCCTTCTACTTCAAATTTGGGGCACTGCGCATGCAATCTACTGTGGCACCAGATATGAGTGGTGTGTTAAGTAGTACTATTCTGATCAGTTTAATACCTGTTAATCCCCCTATCGGGGGAGGTGTATATGGCATGGATTCTAGGAACCGGGAGATGGAAAAAGATGCTTGTCCAGTCCTCCTACTTCAAATTTGGGGCACTGCGAGTGCAATCGTGGCTGGACTTTTAGCCAACGGCCATTTGTCCGACGGACATTTGTCCAAAACACAAGTGGCTGTCACAAAACAGTCCGGCCACGAAATAGATAGATTTGATAGATAGATACATAGATTACATAGATCAATAGATGCAATATACATTTGATAGATACGATTGATAGTTAGATAGATTTGATAGATAAATAGATAGATTTGATAGATATATAATTTCCCAGGCAGAGAATTACAAGACGTGCTGTGTGGGACCCATGGTAAGGTTCCCAGAGGCAGTTGCTGCTCCAGGGGACATGTATATGGCATGGATTTTAGGAACCGGGAGATGGAAAAAGATGCTTGGTCGGTCCTCCTACTTCAAATTTGGGGCTGTGCGCGTGCAATCGCGGCCGTACTTTTAGCCAATGGCCATTTGGCCGATGGACAATTGTCCGACGGACATTTGGCCGAAACACAAGTGGCTGTCACAAAACAGTCCGGCCACGAGATAGATAGATTTGATAGATAGATAGATAGATAGATAGATAGATAGATAGATAGATAGATACATAGATTACATAGATCAATAGATGCAATATACATTTGATAGATACGATTGATAGTTAGATAGATTTGATAGATAAATAGATAGATTTGATAGATATATAATTTCCCAGACAGAGAATTACAAGACATTCTGTTTGGGACCCATGGTAAGGTTCCCAGAGGCAGTTGCTGCGCCAGGGGACGTGTATATGGCATGGATTTTAGGAACCGGGAGATGGAAAAAGATGCTTGGTCGGTCCTTCTACTTCAAATTTGGGGCAGTGCGTGTGCAATCGTGGCCGTACTTTTAGCCGACGGCCATTTGGCTGACGGACTTTTGTCCGACGGACATTTGGCCGAAACACAAGTGGCTGTCACAAAACAGTCTGGCCACGAGATAGATAGATTTGATAGATACATAGATTACATAGTTTAATAGATGCAATATACATTTGATCGATACGATTGATAGTTAGATAGATTTGATAGATAAATAGATAGATTTGATAGATATATAATTTCCCAGACAGAGAATTACAAGACGTGCTGTCTGGGACCCATGGTAAGGTTCCCAGAGGCAGTTGCTGCGCCAGGGGATGTGTATATGGCATGGATTTTAGGAACCGGGAGATGGAAAAAGATGCTTGGTCGGTCCTCCTACTTCAAATTTGGGGCAGTGCGCGTGCAATCGTGGCCGTACTTTTAGCCGACGGCCATTTGGCCGACGGCCATTTGGCCGACGGACATTTGGCCGAAACACAAGTGGCTGTCACAAAACAGTCCGGCCACGAGATAGATAGATTTGATAGATAGATAGATAGATAGATAGATAGATAGATAGATAGATAGATACATAGATTACATAGATCAATAGATGCAATATACATTTGATAGATACGATTGATAGTTAGATAGATTTGATAGATAAATAGATAGATTTGATAGATATATAATTTCCCAGACAGAGAATTACAAGACGTGCTGTCTGGGACCCATGGTAAGGTTCCCAGAGGCAGTTGCTGCGCCAGGGGACGTGTATATGGCATGGATTTTAGGAACCGGGAGATGGAAAAAGATGCTTGATCGGTCCTCCTACTTCAAATTTGGGGCAGTGCGCGTGCAATCGTGGCCGTACTTTTAGCCGATGGCTATTTCGCCGATGGACAATTGTCCGACGGACATTTGGCCGAAACACAAGTGGCTGTCACAAAAGAGTCCGGCCACGAGATAGATAGATTTGATAGATAGATAGATACATAGATTACATAGATCAATAGATGCAATATACATTTGATAGATACGATTGATAGTTAGATAGATTTGATAGATAAATAGATAGATTTGATAGATATATAATTTCCCAGACAGAGAATTACAAGACGTTCTGTTTGGAACCCATGGTAAGGTTCCCAGAGGCAGTTGCTGCGCCAGGGGACGTGTATATGGCATGGATTTTAGGAACCGGGAGATGGAAATAGATGCTTGGTCGGTCCTCCTACTTCAAATTTGGGGCAGTGCGTGTGCAATCGTGGCCATACTTTTAGCCGACGGCCATTTGGCCAACGGACATTTGTCCGACGGACATTTGGCTGAAACACAAGTGGCTGTCACAAAACAGTCCGGCCACGAGATAGATAGATTTGATAGATAGATACATAGATTACATAGATCAATAGATGCAATATACATTTGATAGATACGATTGATAGTTAGATAGATTTGATAGATAAATAGATAGATTTGATAGATATATAATTTCCCAGACAGAGAATTACAAGACGTGCTGTATGGGACCCATGGTAAGGTTCCCAGAGGCAGTTGCTGCGCCAGGGGACGTGTATATGGCATGGATTTTAGGAACCGGGAGATGGAAAAAGATGCTTGGTCGGTCCTCCTACTTCAAATTTGGGGCAGTGCGTGTGCAATCATGGCCGTACTTTTAGCCGACGGACATTTGTCCGACGGACATTTGGCCGAAACACAAGTGGCTGTCACAAAACAGTCCAGCCATGAGATAGATTTGATAGATACATAGATTACATAGATCAATAGATGCAATATACATTTGATAGATACGATTGATAGTTAGATAGATTTGATAGATAAATAGAGAGATTTGATAGATATATAATTTACCAGACAGAGAATTACAAGACGTGCTGTCTGTGACCCATGGTAAGGTTCCCAGAGGCAGTTGTGGCGCCAGGGAGGTGTATATGGCATGGATTTTAGGAACCGGGAGATGGAAAAAGATGCTTGGTCTGTCCTCCTACTTCAAATTTGGGGCACTGCGCGTGCAATCTACTGTGGCACCAGATATGAGTGGTGTGTTAAGTAGTACTATTCTGATCAGTTTAATACCTGTTACTCCCCCTATCGGGGGAGGTCTATATGGCATGGATTTTAGGAACCAGGAGATGGAAAAAGATGCTTGGTCAGTCCTCCTACTTCAAATTTGGGGCACTGCGCATGCAATCGTGGCCGGACTTTAAGCCGACGGCCATTTGGCCGACGGACGTTTGTCCGATGGACATTTGGCCGAAACACAAGTGGCTGTCACAAAACAGTCCGGCCACAAGATAGATTTGATAGACAGATTAGATAGATAGATCAATAGATGCAATATACATTTGATAGATACGATAGATAGATTTGATAGATAAATAGATAGATTTGATAGATATATAATTTCCCAGACAGAGAATTACAAGACGTATGTCTGGGACCCATGGTAAGGTTCCCAGAGGCAGTTGTGGCGCCAGGGGAGGTGTATATGGCATGGATTTCAGGAACCGGGAGATGGAAAAAGATGCTTGGTCGGTCCTCCTACTTCAAATTTGGGGCACTGCGTGTGCAATCGTGGCCGGACTTTTAGCCGACGGACATTTGGCCGAAACACAACTGGCTGTCACAAAACAGTCCGGCCATGAGATAGATAGATTTGATAGTTAAATACATAGATTACATAGAGCAATAGATGCAATATACATTTGATAGAGATGATTGATAGTTAGATAGATTTGATAGATAAATAGATAGATTTGATAAATATATAATTTCCCAGACAGAGAATTACAAGACGTGCTGTCTGGGACCCATGGTAAGGTTCCCAGAGGCAGTTGTGGCGCCAGGGGAGGTGTATATGGCATGGATTTTAGGTTGGTTTTTTTTTAAAAAGAGTTTTTTTAAAAAAAAAATTTACACTACTGTTACAACAGATATGAGTGGTGGTGGCACTAGTTGGCAAGTGGGCCTGGCACACACGCTGGCAGGCAGGCAACTGCAATTAGATTACACTAGCAGACTGATGTTTCACAGTCAAAAAAGTTTTTTTTTTTTAAATATTTACACTACTGTTACAACAGATATGAGTGGTGGCACTAGTTGGCAAGTGGGCCTGGCACACACGCTGGCAGGCAGGCAACTGCAATTAGATTACACTAGCAGACTGATGTTTCACAGTCAAAAAAGTTTTTTTTTTTTTAAAATTTACACTACTGTTACAACAGATATGAGTGGTGGTGGCACTAGTTGGCAAGTGGGCCTGGCACACACGCCTGCAGGCAGGCAACTGCAATTAGATTACACTAGCAGACTGATGTTTCACAGTCAAAAAAGTTTTTTTAAAAAATATTTACACTACTGTTACAACAGATATGAGTGGTAGCACTAGTTGGCAAGTGGGCCTGGCACACACGCTGGCAGGCAGGCAACTGCAATTAGATTACACTAGCAGACTGATGTTTCACAGTCAAAAAAGTTTTTTTTTTTTAAATTTACACTACTGTTACAACAGATATGAGTGGTGGCACTTGTTGGCAAGTGGGCCTGGCACAAACGCTGGCAGGCAGGCAACTGCAATTAGATTATACTAGCAGACTGATGTTTCACAGTCAAAAAAGTTTTTTTAAAAAAAATTTACAATACTGTTACAACAGATATGAGTGGTGGCACTAGTTGGCAAGTGGGCCTGGCACACACGCTGGCAGGCAGGCAACTGCTATTAGATTACCCTAGCAGACTGATGTTTCACAGTCAAAAAAGTTTTTTTTAAAAAAATGTACACTACTGTTACAACAGATATGAGTGGTGGTGGCACTAGTTGGCAAGTGGGCCTACACACACACTGGCAGGCAGGCAACTGCAATTAGATTACACTAGCAGACTGATGTTTCACAGTCAAAAACGTTTTTTTTTTTTAAATATTTACACTACTGTTACAACAGATATGAGTGGTGGCACTAGTTGGCAAGTGGGCCTGGTACACATGCTGGCAGGCAGGTAACTGCAATTAGATTACACTAGCAGACTGATGTTTCACAGTCAAAAAAGTTTTTTTTTTTAAATTTACACTACTGTTACAACAGATATGAGTGGTGGCACTTAGCAAGTGGGCCTGGCACACACACTGGCAGGCAGGCAACTGCAATTAGAGGAAACGGTTGTATAACCAAGAAACGCATTGCATGTTAAAGGGGGTCACTGTTAACACCCCTTGTCCACTTTTTTAACACCACGGTGTTGTTTTATGAACTTTGTTTTTAAATAAAAATTGCTTTTATTTTATCACTATATTGAGTGGACATATTCATCTGACTATCCTACCTGCCTTAATATTTAACAATAACATTGGGGAGCTGCCACATTTTGGATACACATCTGAGCCGGGAGTTCAAGAGGTGAGCTGACATACCTCTCCTAATTGCCAGCCTGTTCCTACTAGCACATTGGTGTGCTCGCCTAAAATGTGAGTACCCATTTTTGGAAACTTATCAGAACTATTGCAATTGTATCCTGGATGATCTGCACATGTAGTGCATGTCTTTTTGTTGTTCTTCCAGTATATCAATACTAAGAAACTGCCTTTGATTGTGGGTGAGCTGTCACACCTGTGTAAATCTGCAGCCTGCAACTACCAGCACATAAGTGTGCTTTTGGAGTATGTGAGTACACATTTGGCTTTCATATGATTTGAAGTTTTTTCTTATCCTGACGATACCACACATGAGGCACCCCTCTGTTTTTTTATATTTTTCTTAGTATACCTGGACCAGTTAGTGAGGAGGAGGCAGCCATCTTGGACATCTATTCACTCTTGTACATAAAGAGGACTTTTTGTATGTTTATATTTGAAGGAAATCCTTTAGTAGAATATTGTGTTGTATATATAAATTACATAACAACGCATTGTTATTATTACATTGTATAACAACGCATTGCTATTACAAACTGCTATATATGAATTACTCTGAATTGTACCAAATTTAGCAATTGGTTTTCCTTGTATACAGCCTTTTTGTATTCCTATTAGGATATCCTTGTATATAGCCATCCTGTATTCTTAATCATACTTGGATTGGCACTGCTTGTTATATTTACTGTGAATTCATCTACACTAGCGCCCCCTATCTGTGACTAGAGCACACATTTTTTTCTAAACTGCTATTAGATTACACTAGCAGACTGATGTTTCACAGTCAAAAAAGTTTTTTTTTACAAAATTTACACTACTGTTACAACAGATATGAGTGGTGGCACTGCAGGCAGGCAACTGCAATTAGATTACACTAGCAGACTGATGTTTCACAGTCAAAATTACACAGAAAAAAAAAAAGATGTTCTAGCCCTAAAAAGGGCATTTTGGGGTACTGTCCTTACAGCAGAGATCAGATGAGTCCTTCAGGACTGTAGTGGACACTGAATACACTAGCCTAGCTATCAATTTCCCTATAAAATCAGCAGCAGCTACACTGTCCCTCCTCTCACTAAGACTGCAGGATCAGAATGAATCTAAAATGGCTGCTGTCCAGGAGCTGGGAGGGTCTGGGAGGGAGTGTCTGCTGCTGATTGGCTGAAATGTGTCTGCAGACTGTGAGATACAGGGTCAAAGTTTACTCAATGATGACGAATAGGGGGCGGATCGAACATCGCATATGTTCGCCTGCCGCGGCGAACGCGAACAAGCTATGTTCGCCGGGAACTATTCGCTGGCGAACTATTTGCGACATCACTAAATACAATAAGAACCTTCAAAGCAATGCAAGTTAACTTACAAAATTACACTGGCTAGCGGTGTCTTATTGACCGCTGCTTCAGCCAACAGAGCTCCAAAGCTGCTATCACAGCTTCATAAATGACGCCCTTTGTGGACAATTTATCAATCAGCGGATGCTGCTTATTCTGCACGAGCCTTCAGGCTTGCCGGAAACAGGATTTGAGAAGCAGCCGTCTTAAGACCGCTGCTCCTTAACTTGTCCGCCACCTCTGAGGTGGGGGGCTGCAATCATCCCAATCAGATACGATCAGGATGATTAACAACCCCTGCTAGAGGCCGATTGGCAGTGAATGTGCATGGGGCGACATTTTACAAGCATCTGACCAGAAATGCAATAATAAATGCCGACAGAGTGTGCTATCAGCATTTAGCAATGTCAGGCGGACATGATTCGCTACATCACATCATGCCCACCCGACATTTGATAAATTGGCCCCTCTGTCTTAAGAAACATTCCCCTATAGCAGTGCTTTCGAAACTGTGTGTCGGGACACACTAGTATGTCGGCAGCAGTGTGTAGGTGTGTCCCTGCTTCAGCACAAATTTCTTTAAATTCATTTTTTTAATTTTTTGGGGGTTTCTGACTTTCCGTCTGCCTGCTATGTATATCACATGGTTGACACGTGATTGATGCCTAGTGAGTCACAGATCATCTTAACCAATTGGCGCAGCTCAGTGGGAACTGAAACTATTCCCATTGGCGGCTTAGGCAGCACATTGGCTCCTGACTGCAGGTGTAGTCTCCTTAATTGGCTCGTGACTGCATGAGTAGTCAGTGAGTGGGACAGCAGTGTGTTTGCAGCGCGGGCAGTAGTCAATCAGACTCACCGAGCTCTGAGGGCGGCAGTTTAAACGCTGAGCTGAAGTCAGAGCCAGTGGGGTTTTTTTGCAACTAGCTCCCAGTAGTGCATTGCTGCTCCTGATATGTGGATAGGAAGTGGAAGCTTAAAAATGCTTGATGATGAAATGCAAGTGTCTTTATCTAATATTCCACCAAATATTCAGAAATTGTGTTCATCCCATCAACCTCATACATCCCATTAAAATAGTAAGTAGCTATTGGTGTTAAACTTTTTTTTAATTCTTGCACATACATACTGTTACTTGTAAATACATTTTATTATTATATAATTTATGTTTGTGTCCGTATCTCTTAAAACAAGTTAGTTTAACCTCCTTTTTGCTAGTACAACTGAATTAATTACTGTTTCGCGAAATGATGTAGGTCTAAAAAGTGTGTCACCAACATGAGAAGATTGGAAAGCTCTGCCCTATAGCATCTGTAGTCAAGTGGTCCAAAGTAATAGTTCTCCCAAGCAAATGTCAGAACTTGTGATATAGAAATACTATGACAATGATACGTTAGTAGTAGGACTGCAAGCTGCCCCTCCCAAAAATACTGCCCAGCGTTAGGGTAGCCAGACGGGGTAGCAGATGGTTCTCATAATGACACCTCACTAAAGACTGCTGCTCCATAACCTGTCTGCCTGATCTGAGCAGGCGGACAGACATCGCCGCAATTCAACCCGATCGAGTACGATCGCGTTGATTGACACCCCCTGCTGGTGGCTGATTGGCCGCAAATCTGCAGGGGGCGGCGTTGCACCAGCAACTCACAAGAGCTGCTGGTGCAATGCTCAATACGGAAAGCGTATTGCTCTCCGCATTCAGCAAGATCTGTTGGACCTGATCTGCACTGTCAGATCAGGTCCGACAGACCTTTGTTAAATAAGCCCCCTGGTCTCTACCTTAATCATTACCCAAAATCATCTCTAGGAAAAAGTTTCTGATGCTAGAAAATTTAATTATTTTTTTTTTGGGTTGATTTTTAGTTATGACTTTATACATATTTTTTTTCAAATAAAACAATGATGTGTAATCCTCAGTGTAATAATTAAGCCAAGCATCAATAAAAAAAATGCTAGGGATTACTGTGTGTATCTTAAAAAAACAGAACTAATTTTTTTTTTTTTTATAGATAGTGTTTGCAGCTGCGTTTGATCAGCATTACTTACATTTCTTTTTTTTAATTTTATTTACATTAATTACATTATTGTTATTTGTTTTTTTAATAAAAATAGACTTGCAATAAGCTAATATTTCCTAAACACATTTTTTATGCAAATTAAAAACTGCACAAACGAGAAAAAAAAAGAGATATTTAATAATACATATTAGTCCTAAAAGACTTTTGAGTCCAGTTAATTAAAGGGACATTCTGTTTAAAAAGTAAATGCACATAGATGAATAACATCTTTGAATAGAAACACATTTGCAATAAACACGTATTGGCAAAAATGTTTCTAGTGTTAACATTTGTCTTTGCACGTGCATGTTAAGCATAGCTAGATATTCTCAGTGCACCAGCATTTAAATACTGCAGCTGCTCAGAGTGCAAGTGGGGCGTGTAATCATGTCAGACATTAACAAATTGAGTTATTGACAGAAAGTACAAGCACCTTAGGCTCTCTGAGCAAGTGCTGTATTTAAAATGCTGGTGCACGGTGCATACTTAAATACACCTTTGAATTTGAAACAGCTGTAGCTTTTTTTAGAATATTTTTTGCTAATACATCTATATTACAAAAATGCTTCTATTCGAAACTGAAATTTGTCCATGTGGATTACAATTTTGGCTGGAATGTCCCTTTAAGGTGCATGAAATAGTCAATAAAAAAACATAACTTTTTATGATAAAAACGTTTCTTTACAGTGCTGCGTGTCTTTATCAGGTGGAAAATTGATCACAGAAAATCTCCCACTCTGTGCTAAATCTTTAAAACGTATTAATGTAGAACAGAGGCACGTTATATGTCCCAAATCAACGCACAGCAAACAGCACCCACAATCAATGAGGGACAGAGTATTCTTATTATCACCTCTAATAAAACATATACAAATAATAATAGATTTCAGTCACACTTATAGTTCACATGAAAGAGGATATTAGTCAATATTAATAAATGTATTGCTTTTAATAACTCAAATTTACCAGATTTGGTACAAATACACGTGTTTATCTACCTAATGAGAAGCATCAGGATCATGTGTAATCATGTTTGGCTGAAGGAGGTAAGTGTACTTCTGTTCGTCCCTCGGTCCAAAGTGGATCAGAAGGGTAAGGGTGTCTGGCTTTCGCTGCCCTCCCAGCAGGGTGTTTATTGCTGCCCGAGAGCATTGATAGTGGCCTCTTTGGATGTGCATCCGGTAGGTTCGCAAAGATTTCTAATTCACACAGATGGTATACCTCTAATTCACTACCAGTTTTGCAGGGTATTGGGTTGTGTAGTCAAGAAAGCAGGTCTGAACCCAGTGAGCATAGCTCCCCATTTAGAGTGCTGGAGGTCATAGAGGTACAAACTGTATTGCCTAGTAAGAGTATTGTGTTGTGTTGATGTTTGAATTTGTTTTCCATTCTTTTTTCTGGCTCTTGTTTCTTTTGCAGGGATGACAAGGGATCCGCTCAGAGTGTAGATAGTCAGCCACTCATACGTCCATTGGGCAGCTATTTGAGCCTCTTTAAGACTGGAGGGACAACAACTCGGCTTCCCCTCGTCAAGGGCTGTCCATAGATGGTTGGGTAGGAGAGGACTGTAATGGTTGGGTCATGAGGCATTGGGAAAAAGCCCACGTCCTGATAATTCATGTGGATGGTAAAGACTTAGGGGCTACCCCTTGTCATTACCTGATCGCTGTGATGCAGTCAGACCTGTGGACATTTTGAGTGTGGCTGTCTGGTGTGAGATTAGGTTGGTGCATTTGCAAGACCATGGAATTGATTTGTTCCCAGAAAATATTCGACAAGCTATACTCCTACAATGGTGAGTGTGGTGGCGGTAAGAACTATGTCATGTATTTTGGGTGAACTTGTGTGGTGGTTGGTCCAGGCCCGTGGTGTAGTGGGAGAAGAGGTTGAGTGGCGGCTAAATTCGGGCAGGGGTAATGTCGTTAGATGCACATCTGTGAATCTCCTGTCTGTGTTGCATAGTGCAAAAAACTTCCTAAGTCATCATTCGCATGGTAGCTGAGCTCCGCCTATCTCCTGAATTTCTGGCACAGCCCATCTTCCTAGCAGGGGTTACTGTTATTTATATATATATATATAGTAGAATGTTATAGTAGAATGTTACAGATCAGAGTACTGGTCTAAAAACAAGCAGCACCTAGGGATGCACTGATTTGGGGAAGAATAATTAGCAGCTGTTAGAAGACATATACATTATAGGGGAGTGTGATTCACTCCATACAAAGCAGCGAGTTATATATATATATCTGACAATATACGTTGCTAAAATATAAGTTAATCTGTGCTTAATAAAGGTACTGACAATTGAGACAAGTAAGGTTATAATTTCTAATAAAGAATTTCTAATAAAGAATAGTAACATTTAATATTCCTAATGGAATATATTCAAATTAGAATTTACCCTATTAAGTAAGACTGGCATGGATTGTGGATACAATACAGACTCTAATCAAATCTGTCAATGCATATAGCATATAGTAGCGTGTAAGGCAATACATGTTTAGATGTAATAAGAAGACATTATATAACTATAAATATTAGAATCCTTAATGTATAATGCGGAATATAAATGCAACAAATGTAATAAAATGTATTCCGTTGAACACCCATATTACATGTGTATATATATATATATATATATATATATATATATATATATATATATATATAAATCGAGAATTCATCAAATACGTAATAAAATATTCTCATGTGGAGGCGGAGCGTGCAGGCATACCTAATGGCCGCACTTTTTCAGAGCTCCTGAAGCGGTTGTAGCGGGCCCACTTCCAGGCAAGCTTTAGTGCTGACTTAGTGCCCAAATACTACAGGCGAAATACCGGAGACACTGGCGGATCGCATAGCAGCACATTCGGAGCGACAGTAAGCGCTCACAGACACGGATGCAATCCGCCGAGCAGGCCGCAATCAAGGTGCAGCTGGGGTGACTGTGCACAGCGAGGCGCCACAACTCACCATAAGAGAGCCCAGCATAAGGGTTAGAGACACCAGACGGTGCACTGCCGGAAAGCAACCTCTTGCAGCCCCACAGGAACGTGTGTATACATCCAGCACAGATCACCAGCCTAGTGCTTGCAGCACTCACCGAGTATGGCTCCATTCTGGGGGTAAGAGCTCCTCATAGGATATTTACATAACATGAGATCCCACAGTCAAGATATGCAGTGCAGCCTCTCTAGCTTAGCACCAGCTATATCTCCTTAGACGGCAATACGTGCTGTTAACAAGCCCCTTTAACACAGAGATCTTGTAAACATAAGAGCAGTAAAAGCACTTGCTTGATATTGAGATTATTTAAGAAAAAGCCCATCAGAGAGTGCACAATGTGGAACAAATTTTTTTTTCAAGGCAAAGTAAACCAGAATATGCTGTGCCTGTTGTAGCAACATTCTAGATTTATTCTAAAGACTACACTAGCCCAATCAGTCTCCCTCCTGCAGTAGATGAGGTGATGAATAGCACAGAACAACAAAGCATTTATTACTTACAGCCTTAAAGCAATAGAGGCCTTACTACCTATGTAGCATTAGCACATCACTTAGGTCACATGCTGGGCAGCATATATTACGGATGAGCTCTCCTAGCTAAAGTTGAAGTTTCCTCTCCTAATAAAACACCAATTTTACTATTCTATCTGAGTCAGCTGAACACATTTAAAGGTGTCTTACTAAATAGTATACTATTGTATTTTGAGTGTTGTTCAGAAACAAGACATAATACGCATTATTGATCTATATAATTGTTTGACCACGTAGACCACAAAATGGCGCAGAGAAGAGACTCTAAGCAGGACAAAAACATCAAAACCACAAGTACTATTGCTCCAATGAACACATTTTTTAAAAATGCAGAGAAACAAAAGAAAGTGTTTCAGTTAGGTAGCGATGAGGAAGCACTGTCTGATAATCCGGACACCTCTCCGGCGCACATAACGTCAACTAAATCACCTGAACACCCTGCTGATGAACCAGTGACCCTGAAAGCTATGGAAGCACTTATTAACCAGGTAAAATCTTGTATAAAATCTGAATGTGCGGAGTTAAAAAAAGATATAAATGATCTTGGCCGCAGAGTGGGAGTATTGGAGGATGACAGAGAAGAATTAACCAAGGAATTATCTGACATTTCACACTCCTTAACAACGCAACAAGCCCAGATTATGGAGCTAGAAAACAAATTGGACGACATAGAGAACAGGACACGATGCAACAATCTATGCTTCAGAGGGATTCCGGAGACGGTGAACAGAGAAGATATCCCAGAACATCTACAAAATGTATTTCAATCTCTGGCTATCTCCAACCAGCGAGTGATTGAGGAGATACCTCTGGAAAGGGCCCACCGTGCACTACGCCCGAAGCCCAAAGATAATCAACCTCCCAGAGACATTATTGTGTGTTTCCAGAGCTATAGAGATCGAGAAAAGATTTTCCAACTGGCTAGAGCCCAGCCATCCTTTTCATTTATGGGTGCAAAAATTCAAATATATCAAGATCTCTCTGTACGGACTTTGCAACTTAGAAGAGAATTTGCCTTCTTCACTTCGCACCTCCGCTCATTAAAAATACCTTATAGATGGGGTTTCCCCACATCCCTGCAAGTCATCAAAGATGGAAAGAGATACGAATGCCTAGACCCGGCTAGCATCCCAGTTTTTTGCAGACAACTTAATCTTTCACCTCCAGAGGCTACAGATTCTTCTATCCCAAAAACAACATTGTTTCCCGCAAAACCACAAGGAAATTGTGGTCTGACATAGCGGGCACGCACACCGGAAAGAGACAGAACTCTGAACCATCCTCGCATCTGGTTACCTCCTAATTAAGTATAAGACAAATTACATCTGCCAGAACCAGTGAGTAGAAGATATAGGACATACTTATTTGGCAGCCAATGCTTATTGCTGGTTATGTACTCTTACTGTTGAATTTTTTATTCCTATCTTTTTTGACCATTTGCTTCTTTTTCATGGTCATCTTTTCTCTTAGTAAGAGACATTTGCTCTAAGCAACCTCTGATATGAACTAGCCCAAGGACCCTTGAATACATTGCTCCTTCTGTATGACAAGTTTAATTTGTTATTAGTGTGTATAGGTTAACTGTTTTAATTTAGTCCGTTTAACTGTTAATGGTTAATAGTTACTATAGGTAGATTTACAACTAGAAATAGATTTGAAAAAAAAGGAGTGAGACTAAATGGAAAAATGTTGACATGTGTATAGTACTGCATTAAATAATAACAGGCTTCTTTGGAAGTTGTATATGCTCAACGGGCATCCCTAAGGACGCCCAATGTTAAATCAAACCTTCCTTCTACTAATGCTAATGTTGCCTTGTTTGTTCCTGTTCTTCTATAAATTTTTTTTTAGATAACAAATACGTATTATGTACTGACAACAATAACCCACACTTATTACCTAGGTGAGAAACATCTGTTGGAATGCACTACACGGTGTTTTAGTTATTAGTCCTGTTGAGTGGGGCCCCGCTGGGCCGCTGGGCTGTCCTACCTCCCTCTGTTTTACTTCCTAACTTATTTACCTGTCCTCTTTCCTCAGACGGAACACTCTCCGTCTGACCCTCTCTCCCTTCCCTTCAAAATCTTCCATTTGCTTTTGAAACTCCCCCTTTCACTCCCCCCCCCCTTTTTTTATTTTCTTTTCCTTTTCTCCTCTTAGTTTAGTTCATTACTTGCCAGGTTTGGCATAGGCAGAGTAGTTTTTTCTGAAGCTAGACACATCCAGATAGCCGGTGAAGCGGTACAAAACTTCAATAATCAAATACCACTAAAAACAAAACTTTGTTAGGTGCATAGCAGCCCACCTGTACACCGATCTCAGTACCCATGGCACTAAAAGACACAATTAGCCACTTCAAAATAGCCTCACAAAATGTCAAAGGTTTACTATCCCCACAAAAACGCTCTTTAGCGTATCATGATTTTTACAAAAAGCAGCTAGACATTGTTATGTTACAAGAGACACATTTCAAAAAAACAAGAGAACCAGTTATATCACAATATTACTATGAGCAACACTTTCTCAACTCAGGGCCATCAAAACACAATGGAGTATGCATCTCTTTCAGAAGGGGAACATCCTTCGTTCTCCTACATAAATACCAGATTCAAATTCAAATTTGAAATAGTATTTCTAGTCTAATACTGTGGTTTTTTTAAATGTAATATTCGAATTTGAATGTGACATTCGAAAACTGTAAATAGCATTCGATAACAGAATTTTTAAGAATATTCGCTCTTATCAACACTATTTTATGTAAATCGAATTTCTGCAATAACATCCGTTCTAACATTCAAATTCCAATATAAACACATTCGCCCATCCCTAGTACTAGGATACTGGGACCTCATTTTAAACTTGATCTTACCCAGATATTTTTCTTACGCAGCTACTCAGTCACTATCCATAATGTCAGATTTATTATTTCAATGATTTTGGTAGGAAGGAATTTGATATGAACTGGCAGGGTAGTAATGGACCTAAATTTTCAGAGTTCCTTAAAAGCGCCAAATATCAGATGATTTTTGAACAGTATAACTTAAAAAAATTATAATAATAAGCAGATTGGTCGCTTTTTTAGCAAATGGAAAATGCTAATCAGTTATCTACCACTAGAAATACAACGGCAAGTAATCTCATATTTTAAAACTTCTAACTGGGTTAGACAACAACTGGAACTAGGGACGCTACCCAGAATTTGGTTTCCAGAGGCCTAGGAGAGTGAGGAGAGGTCCAGGTGGGAAAATTATTTTTGCCCCATCCTTTATTATCATGAGCCACACCATGATTTTTTTTGTTCCCTTTCCAGCGCCTCTCCCATATAAATATAAATATAACACTATAGCAGAGCATATTGTATGTATTGAACTTCTTTAACTAGGGGTTGCTCTGTGGCTGCCCATTTATAGAGTTAACGGTAGTTAAGCCAATATATTGTGAAGTTATTATCTGGCTAGTACTGCTTTATTGAAATGTAAAGAATGAACTATTGTATGTTTTTTTCCTTTCTTATGGAAATATGAGGGGAGCTGTGTCTGTTAATATGTACTCTGTATAGCTAAATGACGAAGGGAATCCATACCAGGAGATCCTAAGGCCTGATAAAATGTTTTTGTTAATTAAGATACCTTTTTATGATTTCAACACAAGCGAAGCTGCGTCTCCAATTGTTATATTGATTTGATTTTGTGTGTTGTAGATCAGCATGATTATAAGCATGAATATTACGATTTACTGTGACGGTCAGATGCAATGTTAATATCTGACACGTCTATCACATTTACTGTTTCTATTTTTCAATAAAGACATTAATAATAAAAAATAATGTGTGAAGTTCATGAATACAAAAGTAAGGTGAGGTTAAGAGAGATGGGGTAATGAACAGTGCATGTGGTGAGGGGGAAGGAGTAATTGAATAAAGTAGTTTGTTGTAGAGACAAAATGTAGTTAGAAGGAATATGAAGATATTGAGCATTATTAGAAACTAAGCAAAACGTGGATAAAACACAGTATTACTACAGAACTTGCCTTGTCCAATCCTTGTTCTAATTCTTGTATAATTATTTTGCACAATTCTTAGTGCCTCACAAGTATTGGCAAGGTTTGAATATCACATAGCTAAAGACAAGATATCAACAAAGTAAATACATCACATTTCACATACAGACGCATACCAAAAGAAAGACTTAGACAGAGTACAATTGCAACAGAAAACAGTGAATTTGGAAGGAGATGAAGCAGGACCCAATGAGGCCAATTTAACAAAAGTCTTGCGGACCTGATCCGACAGTGCGGATCAGGTCCGCAAGACCTCTCTGAATGCGGAGAGCAAGGCGCTCTCCATATTCAGCATTGCACCAGCAGCTCACAAGAGCTGCTGGTGCAACGCCGCCCCCTGCAGACTTGCAGCCAATCGGCCGCCAGCAGGGAGGTGTCAATCAACCCGATCGTACTCGATCGAGTTGAATTGCGGCAATGTCTGTCCACCTCCTCAGAGCAGGTGGACAGGGTTATGGAGCAGCGGTCTTTAGACTGCTGCTTCATAACTGCTGTTTCTGGCGAGTCTGAAGACTCGTCAGAAACATGACCCTTCAAGCTCCATCCGGAGCTTGATAAATGGGCCTCAATGTGTTTATGTATATTCATATGCATGTAGATGTATGTGTGTGTATAGGTGTGTATGTATATGTATGTATTTATATATGTATATGTGTATGTATATATGTTTGTATGTGTATGTGTGTAGATAAATGTGTGTGTATAAGTATGTATGTATATATGTTTTCATGTGTATGTGTCTAGATATATGTGTGTATAGGTATGTAGATGTGTTTGTATGTGTGTAGATACATGTGTGTATGTATAATGTGTATGGATATATGTGTATGTTTGTGTGTGTAACTATATTTGTGAGCATATGTGTGTAGATGTATGTGTATTTGTGTTGATATATGTATGTATTTATATATGTATATGTGTATGTATATATGTGTATGTATGTAGATATATGTGTGTATATAGGTGTGTAGATGTGTATGTATGTGTGTAGATACATGTGTGTATGTATAAGGTGTATGTATATATGTGTATGTTTGTGTGTGTAAATATATTTGTGTGTATATGTGTGTAGATGTATGTGTATTTGTTTTGATATATGTATGTATTTATATATGTGAATGTGTATGTGTGTAGATAAATGTGTGTATAGGTGTGTATGTATATCTATGTATTTATATATGTATATGAGTGTGTATAGGTGTATATGTATATCAATGACGTGCGGTGAAGCCAGAGACTGGTGAGGCATTGCGCAGTCAGAATTGTAAGTAGTGCGGCGTGTGGGTGGGTGCAGCTGGAGCTGGCTTGAGCCTGGTTATCATAAATGCAGAGCCGCCACTAGAAATTTTTGGGCACCTTGCTAAAACATTCATGGAGGCCCCCATATATATGTTTGTGTTACTAATATTTTTTTATGAGCGAGACAGAGGGGGGAGACAGAGGGAGGGGGGAGACAGAGAGACAGAGGGGAGACAGAGAGATAGAGGGGGAAGACAGAGGGGAGAAATACAAGACACACAGAGGGAAGAGACGAGAGAGACAGAGGGGAGAGACAAGAGAGAGAGAGAGGGGGAAGACAGAGGGGAGAGAGAAGAGAGGGGAGAGAGAGAGACAAGGGGAGAGAGAGAGAGAGACAGGGAGGGGGAGAGAGACAGGGAGGGGGAGAGAGAGAGAACAAGGGGAGAGAGAGAGAGAGACAGGGGGAGGGAGGGAGAGAGAGACAGGGGGAGGGAGAGAGACAGGGGGAGGGAGAGAGACAGGGGGAGAGAGAGACAGAGGGGGGAGAGAGAGACAGAGGGGGGAAAGAGAGAGACAGGGGGAGACTGGGAGACAGAGGGGTTAGAGAGAGACAGGGGGGGAGTGAGATACAGGGGGGAGAGACAGAAGGCAGCTTTAAAAGTTATATCAGATCTCAAACAGGTCAGGGTTATATTTCTTTTAGTGATCCATTCACCTGGAACTGACTCATTTTCCACTTGGGGAAGGAAACCCTGTGAACGTGAAGGTGTTAAAGGATAGTATGATACCTAGTATGCTACAGCCCCTACTTAGCTTAATTGGGGCCCGCTCTGCAGACTTTCTTCCCCACACCAAAGCCTCCACTTCCACTGTGGTCTTACACCCGGCCCGCCTTAACCACCCCCTGGGGCCCTCCCCAAGATATTTTCTCTGCTGGCGTGGTATGGTACCTACTCACCCTGATGGCTGACGTCTCTCTCTCTGAGAGATAGAGGGTGAGAAAAGTCTGTGCAGGCAGAGGGAAGGGAACAGAGAATGTAGATTAGAATGAGGGTCAGCCACAGCCCGCAGAGTGAAAACTCTTTCATTTCGCCACAGACTCTTTGCCTCCTTACTCCAGGCACCTACTTACTTACAGCTACTAGTGTCGAGTACTACTGACACAGCGCTCATACCGGCCCCAGCCCTCCACCGCTGCCGCCTGCCACACAAATGTGAGAGCACCACCACAACAAAAACAAATTTCCTTCACCAGCACTTCCAGAATACAATATAAAATTAATAAATTGGAAAAAAAAAGTCTTAAGCTTGTGCGTATGCGGCCTTGTGACTGTGTGTGCGTTGTATTTTGTATTTACCGCTACAGTAGGGCAGCGCAGCAGGGTCCACTCCAGGCAGCAGCTGATCGAAGAGTCTTCTTCAGTGCAGCAAGTCAAGACGACTCCGTCCAGGCTCAGAAATGACAAGTCACTAACAGGAGGCAGTAGTCTCTTCTTCCCACCAGTACCGTTCTGTCAATGCTGCTCCCTTGCGCATGCGCAGGGAGCCAGTCAACGCTGGTCATGTTTTCCTGGTGAATCACCAGGAGAACATGACCATCTCTGATTTTCTCCCTTGCTAGGAGGCATTAAGAGGGATGCCTATTATTGGTCTCAATTTTGTGTGCTAATATTTTGACAGCACACAGGTGGCGCTCCAGCACAGCTTTTCCTATTACCCATGTAGTGCTATGGAGAGATGCGGTTCTGTACCTGCCTCTCCATAGCGTTACATGGGAGGGGAAAAAATTTGATTTTTTTTCTTTTTTGGCAATTTTTCTTTTTTTTTATTTATTAAAATGTAATTAAACTTTGCCCCATATGGCAGGGGAGGCCCTGCCTCCCCTGCTTCCTATGACTGCACATCCCTTGTGTAGATATATGTGTGTGTATAGGTGTGTAGATGTGTTTGTATGTGTGTAGATACATGTGTGTATGTATAATGTGTATGTATATATGTGTATGTTTGTGTGTGTGAATATATTTGTGTGTGTATATGTGTGTAGATGTATGTGTAGTTGTGTTGATATATGTATGTATTTATATATGTATATGTGTATGTATATATGTTTGTATGTGTAAATATATTTATGTGTATATGTATGTAGATGTATGTGTAGTTGTGTTGATATATGTATGTATTTATATATGTTTATGTATATATGTTTGTATGTGTGTGTGTGTAAATATATTTGTGCGTATATGTGTGTAGATGTATGTGTATTCCAGAATAACAAAGTGATGAGCTGCACCAGGGTACTTGTTAAAAACTTTTATTGTCGGTCACAAAAACTTCCTTCCAGAAGCATCATTTCACAACAATACAGGACATAGTGATGTGTATAGAAGTCACCCAAAGAGCTTATTGCTGACGCGTTTCAGCCTGTACCGGCCGTAATCGTAGCAACGCGTCAGCAATAAGCTCTTTGGGTGACTTCTATACACATCACAATGTCCTGTATTGTTGTGAAATGATGCTTCTGGAAGGAAGTTTTTGTGACCGACAATAAAAGTTTTTAACAAGTACCCTGGTGCAGCTCATCACTTTGTTATTCTGGAATTCACTGAAACGGAGCCTGCACGGAGGTAGCTTGTAACCGCTACTACAACTGTTGATCCAGCCAGCGCCCATCGGACAATTCTGACAGCTGATTGAACAGCTGAGAAGGAGGAGGCCGGTGATGTCAGACGCCGAGTTACCGCGAGTGGAGCGGGACCCAGGAGAAGAGCGGAATACTAGCCGGAGGCAGCAAGAAAGGGGCTCTGATCTGCATTAGCCCACTGCCCCGGAGGAACAAGCCAGCTCTCTGAGGATGGGCCAGACTCTGCGAGCAGCGGAAAGAGGCAAGAACCCGGCAACAATCTGCAGCCAGGGGTGAGTCAGTTTACAGAGACATTTCCATCTTGGTGATTCACAAGTTTGGGATTACTTATCATAATAAGTAAATTGACTGAGCGGTTATACTAGGTGCTCACACATCTTTTGACTTTTGTTAGATGTATGTGTAGTTGTGTTGATATATGTATGTATTTATATATGTATATGTGTATGTATACATGTTTGTATGTGTGTGTGTAAATATATTTGTGTGTATATGTGTGTAGATGTATATGTAGTTGTATTGATATATGTATGTATTTATATATGTATATGTGTATATGTGTATGTATATATGTTTGTATGTGTGTGTGTGTAAATATATTTGTGTGTATATGTGTGTAGATGTATGTGTATTTGTGTTGATATATGTATGTGTTTATATATATATATATGTGTTGTATATATGTTTGTATGTGTGTGTGTGTAACTATATTTGTGTGTATATGTGTGTAGATGTATGTGTATTTGTGTTGATATATGTATGTGTTTATATATATATATATGTGTATGTATATATGTGTATGTGTGTGTGTGTAACTATATTTGTGTGTATATGTGTGTAGATGTATGTGTATTTGTGTTGATATATGTATGTGTTTATATATATATGTGTATGTATATATGTGTATGTGTGTGTGTGTAACTATATTTGTGTGTATATGTGTGTAGATGTATGTGTATTTGTGTTGATATATGTATGTGTTTATATATATATGTGTATGTATATATGTGTATGTGTGTGTGTAACTATATTTGTGTGTATATGTGTGTAGATGTATGTGTAGTTGTGAAAAATGAAAACGTATATATGTTAAAGGCGCGTAAAAAATGTAGACTAGTGATATATCACTAAAAATCGTGTAATACTCTCAAGGGAGACGAATCAGAAAGATGAATCTCAACTAAACTAATGAGATCAATAAGTGTAATACTAAAAAAACTGATCAATAGTGCCCAAGCAATATTAAATACTTAAAAATGTGAACAAAAAAAAAATATATAAGTGATTAAACATTAGAATAAACACATGAAGGTAATGCAGCAATGATACAATAAAGCAATGCTTAAAATAGCAATGTCAATGGTAAGATGTTTTCAAACCACAAAGTCCCCATTCGAGTGTTCCAAAACAAATGAAACCCTTGAGATCGATGATAGAGAAAGTCTCAGATGACCAATTGAATCTGTGAAGAAACCGGCAGCAATCTTCTTCCAAAGTTGTTCGACAAAAACAAGCAGGAATCTGGAAATAGTGGAAAAAGCAGAGAAGAAGGCGCCACAATAGTGCTCTATCAATAAGATAAAAACAATCACGCACAAGTCAATTTCACACTAACGAGATCCAAAGCACTTGAGAAGTGCCACAGGTACGGGCTGAACTATTCAAGCTGTTCAGCGAGCTTCCTCTTCGTAAGAGTTATTAGTACCAGCCTCGCAGTTGTCAATCCTGGATCACCGTAATACGGTATCAGCAAATGCAGCTCAATATAAGGATGAATAAAATAAAGCTCGTGATGTCAGAATAAAATCAACTTAGTTTATTGTTGAAACACAACGCGTTTCCCGGTCCTCCGACCGTTTCATCAGGTGTATACATATTAAAAGACATCACAGCTTATAAATGATTAATCTGCGTCTAACAACATTGAATGCGCCTGCGTATAAAAGTAACAAACCAATCAGTACATAGTAAAAGTCGGCATTGCTCTTATTTGTCAAAACCGAGGGTGTGTAAATATATTATCAAACCCGGCATATAGCATCACTAGATGTGTTCACACCCACATATATGAACCAATAGAAATACAGAGATTAATAGCTCCGTACTACTGGTGCACAACAATGGGAGTTAGTTGTTACTAACATCAACACACAAAAAAACTATAACATCCTGGCAGATCATAATTCTAACATACATAAAACATTGATCAATTACATATATAACATACCAAAGGTATCAATGTTAGCGACATTATTAAAAAACATAAAATGCGCTTGCATACAAAAGTAACAAACCTATCAATACATGGTAAAGTCAGCGTGACTCTTATTAATTAAAACCAAGGGTCTATCTATAAATTTTCAAACCTGGCATAATACATCACTAGATATATTCGCACCCATGTATATGAACCAATAAAAATACAGAGATATGTAGCTCCGTACTAAATGGTGCACAAAAGTGGGAGCTAGTGTTACCAGCCTCGACACACACAAACTATCACATCCTAGCAAAAAATCATTATAACATACAAAAACATTAGTCTATTGTATACATGCAAAAGATATCAATTGTAACGACATCCTTATAAAACATTTAACAAACATAACTCTAAGTACTTAAAGTCTCACGAACCCATGAGTATAAAATGAACAGATTCGTGTAGATTAACAAAAGGAATTAGATGCACCAATATACATCAACCCATCGGTCAGAGGACTCCCATATGAGAAGGCACTCATTAGTCAGATAAGATAATAAAATAATAAATATATCCGAAGGGAGATGATATCGATCCTCAATTCCTAATGTCACTATGAAAATATAATAATAAAATGATTAAAAAAAGATGGGGTGAACATTTGAGAAATCTAAAAAAAACATTAATAAACCATAGTATACCAAGACACAAAAATATTCATCACTTAGATGAATCTGATATCTTTAAAATTATCCCCCTTGAATTTATTCCACCTAAGTGGGGGAGAAATAGACTCACACATTTATGACAGAGAGAAACATATTGGATATGGAAACTTAAGACCCTTAATCCAGATGGTCTTAACGAAAATCTCGATATGGCTGCTTTCAATTAATATATCCCCCCCCCCTTTTTGTCTTTATATATTTTTTATTTTTTTTGAGTTTTTTGCCCATTAGAAGCATTGGCTATAATATCAGATACTAGAATACGACTATGTTTGGTCTGATTGGGAAGTTTATATATTTTGTATTATTATAGTTAACAGTCTTTTACATTTCATTATCATATAGGATATCTTTGTATTAATGCCCACTAGCAACTTGGGTTCTTGGTGGTCCTGTGGATAGACAGATTGTTCCCCACTCTTAAAGTTGCGAGTTCTAGCCTGCCTTCAGCGGTATATTTGTGATTCATTATTTTTAGTATTATTTTAGATTTTATTAATTCGATGAAGAACTGGTTTAATATAGGGGCTTTTAATTTTCTTTTCTTTTCTTTAATCACACATTTAATTATTATATTTTCATAGTGACATTAGGAATTGAGGATCAATATCATCTCCCTTCGGATATATTTATTATTTTATTATCTTATCTGACTAATGAGTGCCTTCTCATATGGGAGTCCTCTGACCGATGGGTTGATGTATATTGGTGCATCTAATTCCTTTTGTTAATCTACACGAATCTGTTCATTTTATACTCATGGGTTCGTGAGACTTTAAGTACTTAGAGTTATGTTTGTTTAATGTTTTATAAGGATGTCGTTACAATTGATATCTTTTGCATGTATACAATAGACTAATGTTTTTGTATGTTATAATGATTTTTTGCTAGTATGTGATAGTTTGTGTGTGTCGAGGTTGGTAACACTAGCTCCCACTTTTGTGCACCATTTAGTACGGAGCTACATATCTCTGTATTTTTTTGGTTCATATACATGGGTGCGAATATATCTAGTGATATATTATGCCAGGTTTGACAATTTATAGATAGACCCTTGGTTTTAATTAATGAGTCACGCTGACTTTACCATGTATTGATAGGTTTGTTACTTTTGTATGCAAGCGCATTTTATGTTTTTTAATAATGTCGCTAAAATTGATACCTTTGGTATGTTATGTATGTAATTGATCAATGTTTTATGTATGTTAGAATTATGATCTGCCAGGATGTTATAGTTTTTTTGTGTGTTGATGTTAGTAACAACTAACTCCCATTGTTGTGCACCAGTAGTACGGAGCTATTAATCTCTGTATTTCTATTGGTTCATATATGTGGGTGTGAACACATCTAGTGATGCTATATGCCGGGTTTGATAATATATTTACACACCCTCGGTTTTGACAAATAAGAGCAATGCCGACTTTCACTATGTACTGATTGGTTTGTTACTTTTATACGCAGGCGCATTCAATGTTGTTAGACACCGATTAATCATTTATAAGCTGTGATGTCTTTTAATATGTATACACCTGATGAAACGGTCGGAGGACCGGGAAACGCGTTGTGTTTCAACAATAAACTAAGTTGATTCTATTCTATTTGCTGATACCGTATTACGGTGATCCAGGATTGACAACTGCGAGGCTGGTACTAATAACTCTTACGAAGAGGAAGCTCGCTGAACAGCTTGAATAGTTCAGCCCGTACCTGTGGCACTTCTCAAGTCCTTTGGATCTCGTAAGTCTGAAATTGACTTGTGCGTGATTGTTTTTATCTTATTGATAGAGCACTATTGTGGCGCCTTCTTCTCTGCTTTTTACAGTATGTGTAGTTGTGTTGATATATGTATGTATTTATATATGTATTTGTGTATGTATATATGTTTGTATGTGTGTGTGTGTGTAAATATATTTGTGTGTATATGTGTGTAGAAGTATATGTAGTTGTGTTGATATATGTATGTATTTATATATGTATATGTATATGTATTTATGTTTGTATGTGTGTGTGTGTGTAAATATATTTGTGTGCATATGTGTGTAGATGTATGTGTAGTTGTGTTGATATATGTATGTATTTATATATGTATATGTATATGTATTTATGTTTGTATGTGTGTGTCTGTAAATATATTTGTGTGTATATGTGTGTAGATGTATGTGTAGTTGTGTTGATATATGTATGTATTTATATATGTATATGTGTATGTATTTATGTTTGTATGTGTGTGTGTAAATATATGTCTGTGTATATGTGTGTAGATGTATGTGTAGTTGTGTTGATATATGTACGTATTTATATATGTATATGTGTGTAGATGTATGTGTAGTTGTGTTGATATATGTATGTATTTATATATGTATATGTGTGTATATGTGTGTAGTTGTATTGATATATGTATGTGTGTACAGATGTATGTACTGTATGTGTGTATATGTGTGTAGATGTATGTGTAGTTGTATTAATATATGTATGTGTGTACAGATGTATGTACTGTATGTGTGCATATGTGTGTAGATGTATGTGTAGTTGTATTGATATATGTATGTGTGTACAGATGTATGTACTGTATGTGTGTATATGTGTGTAGATGTATGTGTAGTTGTATTGATATATGTATGTGTGTACAGATGTATGTACTGTATGTGTGTAGATGTGTGTAGATGTATGTGTAGTTGTGTTGATATATGTATGTGTGTACAGATGTATGTACTGTATGTATGTATATGTGTGTAGATGTATGTGTAGTTGTATTGATATATGTATGTGTGTACAGATGTATGTACTGTATGTGTGTATATGTGTGTAGATGTATGTGCAGTTGTATTAATATATGTATGTGTGTACAGATGTATGTACTGTATGTGTGTATATGTGTGTATATGTGTGTAGATGTATATGTAGTTGTGTTGATATATGTATGTGTGTACAGATGTATGTACTGTATGTGTGTATATGTGTGTAGATGTATGTGTAGTTGTATTGATATATGTATGTGTGTACAGATGTATGTACTGTATGTGTGTATATGTGTGTAGATGTATGTGTAGTTGTGTTGATATATGTATGTGTGTACAGATGTATGTACTGTATGTGTGTATATGTGTGTAGATGTATGTGCAGTTGTGTTGATATATGTATGTGTGTACAGATGTATGTACTGTATGTGTGTATATGTGTGTAGATGTATGTGCAGTTGTATTAATATATGTATGTGTGTAGAAATGTCCAGCAAAGTGCACTCCAGATCCTGCATGTATGCGCCTTGGGTGCTAGAGCCAAAATATTAATACATCAAAAACAAGCAGCACTCCAAAGGTCTTATATCCATATGTCACCTTTATTTACGTGAACGTTTTCGGGCTACAAAGAACCCGTCCTCAGACTTACAAGGCTATGTAAACTTACCACCACGCTGTGTTATATCCACCACCAAACAAACAATGAACTACGCTCTCCACGTTAGATGCGCCTCCCCTGCGAGTGACGTCATCCGCCGTGGCAACGTAACAGGGACTGAAATAAAATGAATACATTTAGACAACTAATGCGCAAGTAAACAAGCATAGGCAATACACATCCTATTCTAATATTGGGCAATAGAAAAATGGGCAATAGAAAAAATAGACAAATTATTGAAATATAACCTGTAATAATGTTGTGCAGTTCCTAGTGCCGTACCACACATGTCCCGGCAGTTACCATAGCAACCTATATCAACAATGTAGCACATTCAATGCGGCATATGTGGAGGGCAACATGAGAACTACAAACATATAGGTATAACATACTGCAACCAAAACATAACTGCAATAGACCATCTATATATGTAAGAACAGTAATAAATACCTCCATATACTAACAAAGGCCAATTATAATAAACTGCCCTGTAATTACAATATAGGACTAAAGCATAAGGGTAAGACAATTTTGTCAAAACTAACATAGGTCGCTAAATAAACTCTATTAATTAACTATCTGCCATACCAAAAAGAAAAAATAAAAATAAGATAATAATTAGAATGATTCTGGACTCTCAACAGAGACATCCATTTTTAGCAGAGACTTATAAGAACACATGCCAGTCCAACTGAGTATTCAGTCCATAGGGGACCAGAGTATTCAACTCAAATGTCCATTTGGCTTCCCTTTGTAGCAGCATACGGTTCCTATCTCCTCCTCTGGATAATGGCGGTACATGGTCAATGATCGTGTATTTAAGATCCATAACAGTGTGCTTCATTTCCAAAAAATGTCTGGCTACTGGTTGTTCCGATGCTCCTTTCTTAATCGCTGTCTTAATAGCAGATCGGTGATTTGCCATGCGTGTACGTAGGTCATCTGTAGTCTTCCCTACATAATATAGTCCACAGATACAGTGTAAGAGGTACACTATATGTGTAGTGGTACACGTCAGGCGGAATGTGTGTTTGTACATTTTGCGTTTGTGTGGATGAGTGAAGCATGATCCAGTTATCAATCCTCCACAAGTAGTGCAGCCAAGACATCGAAATACACCTGGTTTTTTTATGTCCAGCCATGTAGCTGTTTTGTAGCTTTGTACAGGGTCAGTGTTAATCAATAAGTCCCGTAAGGACTTCGACCTTCTGTAACCCACCCTGGGTGGTTGTGAGTTGTACAGAGGTAGGGATTTATCAGTATTGATGATCTTCCAATGCTTGTTTAAGATATCCATTAAGGGACCCTTATCCCCTGTGAAAGTAGTCACAAATGTCATTCTTCCATCCTCAATCTTAGGCTCTCTATCTGGAAGTTGGCAAATATTGTCACATTGTTCTTTCAACAATTTATAAGGATAACTCCTTGTTCTAAACCGCTGTACCATCTCTTCCAATTGTAAATCTCTGTTACTTATTTCTGAGTTGTTCCTACTCACTCTCAGCAATTGCGATTTCGGCAATGCTCTCTTCAATGCCGGGGGGTGGCAACTGGTGTAATGTAATAGGGAATTTCTGTCAGTTTCCTTTCTGTACAGTGTCGACTGGATTTTCCCATTCCCTTTTTATAATCTAACATCCAGGAAGTTGATTTGAGTTCTACTATACACCATTTTGAACTTCAGAGCTACATTAGCCTCATTCAATTGTTGATACCAAGTCTCCAGGTCCTCCAAAGTACCAGACCAAATGAGAAACAGGTCATCTATATACCTCTTAAAAAATCGGATGTTCTTGACCTGAAACAATGTCGTCCCAAACTCTTCAAAATGGGCCATAAACAAGTTGGCATACGATGGGGCCATATTCGACCCCATCGCCGTCCCTTTCCTCTGTAGGTAAAAAGATTGTTCAAATCTGAAGAAATTGGTAGTCAGACAAAACTCTAGAAATTGAAGTAGGATCTCAGGAGGGGGTCCAATATAGGGATGTCTGCAGAGATGGAAAAAAATCCTCGTCCAAATCCTCCAAATTTTGTAGCATCTCAAGAAGTGCCATAGAATCTCTCAAATAAGATGGTGTATGGTATACAATAGGCTGTAGGAATTTATCTACAAACGTAGCAAGAGGTTGCTGTAATGAGCCTATAGAGGACACGATTGGTCTTCCCGGTGGAGGAGAGATTCCCTTATGTATTTTAGGAAGGGTATATAGGACCGGAGTTCTGGGATATGACACTAGTAGATATAGATAAGTATCCCTATTAATGAACCCCTGGTCATATACCAATTTAGCATATTCATCCAGCTTTTTCTTGAATAATTGTGTAGGGTCACCAGTTAGTGGTCTATACGTGTTCTCATCCGCAAGCTGTGACAAGATCTCTGTCCTGTAGTCCTTATAGTTAAGGATGACCACTGCCCCACCCTTGTCGGCCTCACGTATAATTAGCTCTTTATTGCCTGATAGATTTTTTAATACCTTCCAGTCTTCCTTTGAGAAGTTATTGAAAGTCTCTCTTTGATGTGTACTAATAGAATGATTCATATCATCCTGTATTAATCTCGTAAAGGTATTAATGCTGGAATTGTTGAAAGGAGGGGTATATGTCGACTTCTTTTTCAGTTGGTCATATTCCATTTCAGATTCCCCAAATTTCTCTTTTAAAGAGAGTAATCTTTGAAATTTTTTGGTGTCAATATAGAACTCAAATGGATCAGTTCTGCTGGTGGGAACAAAAGTGAGTCCTTTATTCAAAATTTTTATTTCAGAGTCACTCAAGGGGTAATCACTCAGGTTGACTACTATATTATTCGTCATTTCCGAGGGTGTAAGGGTGGTCTTCCCCTTGTACCCCCCTCTCCTTGTCTGCCCCCTCTTCCTCTGAAGTTTTTTGAGCGAGTAGTCACTCCTTGGGGGTGTTTGGGGTGTTGAGCTACCTGAGTAGGATTCTGTGGTTGATCTGTATCAGAGCCTGAACCAGACCCTGAGCTCTCTACAGTAGTCAAATCCTGAGGTTTATAGTATCGTGCCTGTCTCCTCCTAACAAGGTGTTGTCTCTGTCTCTCACTGGCCGTCAATTGCCATAAATAGACTCTTTTGTCCCTATAGTCACTTATTACAGCCTCCAATTTTTTATTCTTAAACTGAATTAAATCAGTTTCATATTTCTCAAGCTTGCTCTGGAGTTTGTTTATGGGCCTCGTCAGTTTGTTATATCACTGACGAGGCCCATAGGAGGCCGAAACGATCGTCTGGGGTTGTCATGTTCCTTGTTCAGAGGAGAATAGCCTGGTATTTCGGGGCTGGACTGACCTTACTTGGCGGGATCAGACTGATATACTTCAGGAAAGTTTTCTTCTGTGAAAAGCACACTGGTCTAAAAGAGGCTGCTTCCGGGTGGTAAATCGCCATAGAACAAGCCACTGAGCTGTTGTTCGTTCCTGGTAGAGTGCTTCTCTCTTTGTATGCAAATTATTATGACCCTGGGGAAGTCTCCCTATGGGTGATGGGGGAAACCAGACGTGGACTCCTTGCTCAGTGTGCTTAGAGGAATGTGGCTGCACCTCACTGACGAGGCCCATAGGAGGCCGAAACGATCGTCTGGGGTTGTCATGTTCCTTGTTCAGAGGAGAATTGCCTGGTATTTCGGGGCTGGACTGACCTTACTTGGCGGGATCAGACTGATATACTTCAGGAAAGTTTTCTTCTGTGAAAAGCACACTGGTCTAAAAGAGGCTGCTTCCGGGTGGTAAATCGCCATAGAACAAGCCACTGAGCTGTTGTTCGTTCCTGGTAGAGTGCTTCTCTCTTTGTATGCAAATTATTATGACCCTGGGGAAGTCTCCCTATGGGTGATGGGGGAAACCAGACGTGGACTCCTTGCTCAGTGTGCTTAGAGGAATGTGGCTGCACCTCACTGACGAGGCCCATAGGAGGCCGAAACGATCGTCTGGGGTTGTCATGTTCCTTGTTCAGAGGAGAATTGCCTGGTATTTCGGGGCTGGACTGACCTTACTTGGCGGGATCAGACTGATATACTTCAGGAACGTTTTCTTCTGTGAAAAGCACACTGGTCTAAAAGAGGCTGCTTCCGGGTGGTAAATCGCCATAGAACAAGCCACTGAGCTGTTGTTCGTTCCTGGTAGAGTGCTTCTCTCTTTGTATGCAAATTATTATGACCCTGGGGAAGTCTCCCTATGGGTGATGGGGGAAACCAGACGTGGACTCCTTGCTCAGTGTGCTTAGAGGAATGTGGCTGCACCTCACTGACGAGGCCCATAGGAGGCCGAAACGATCGTCTGGGGTTGTCATGTTCCTTGTTCAGAGGAGAATTGCCTGGTATTTCGGGGCTGGACTGACCTTACTTGGCGGGATCAGACTGATATACTTCAGGAACGTTTTCTTCTGTGAAAAGCACACTGGTCTAAAAGAGGCTGCTTCCGGGTGGTAAATCGCCATAGAACAAGCCACTGAGCTGTTGTTCGTTCCTGGTAGAGTGCTTCTCTCTTTGTATGTACATTACACCAGTTGCCACCCCCCGGCATTGAAGAGAGCATTGCCGAGATCGCAATTGCTGAGAGTGAGTAGGAACAACTCAGAAATAAGTAACAGAGATTTACAATTGGAAGAGATGGTACAGCGGTTTAGAACAAGGAGTTATCCTTATAAATTGTTGAAAGAACAATGTGACAATATTTGCCAACTTCCAGATAGAGAGCCTAAGATTGAGGATGGAAGAATGACATTTGTGACTACTTTCACAGGGGATAAGGGTCCCTTAATGGATATCTTAAACAAGCATTGGAAGATCATCAATACTGATAAATCCCTACCTCTGTACAACTCACAACCACCCAGGGTGGGTTACAGAAGGTCGAAGTCCTTACGGGACTTATTGATTAACACTGACCCTGTACAAAGCTACAAAACAGCTACATGGCTGGACATAAAAAAACCAGGTGTATTTCGATGTCTTGGCTGCACTACTTGTGGAGGATTGATAACTGGATCATGCTTCACTCATCCACACAAACGCAAAATGTACAAACACAGATTCCGCCTGACGTGTACCACTACACATATAGTGTACCTCTTACACTGTATCTGTGGACTATATTATGTAGGGAAGACTACAGATGACCTACGTACACGCATGGCAAATCACCGATCTGCTATTAAGACAGCGATTAAGAAAGGAGCATCGGAACAACCAGTAGCCAGACATTTTTTGGAAATGAAGCACACTGTTATGGATCTTAAATACACGATCATTGACCATGTACCGCCATTATCCAGAGGAGGAGATAGGAACCGTATGCTGCTACAAAGGGAAGCCAAATGGACATTTGAGTTGAATACTCTGGTCCCCTATGGACTGAATACTCAGTTGGACTGGCATGTGTTCTTATAAGTCTCTGCTAAAAATGGATGTCTCTGTTGAGAGTCCAGAATCATTCTAATTATTATCTTATTTTTATTTTTTCTTTTTGGTATGGCAGATAGTTAATTAATAGAGTTTATTTAGCGACCTATGTTAGTTTTGACAAAATTGTCTTACCCTTATGCTTTAGTCCTATATTGTAATTACAGGGCAGTTTATTATAATTGGCCTTTGTTAGTATGTGGAGGTATTTATTACTGTTCTTACATATATAGATGGTCTATTGCAGTTATGTTTTGGTTGCAGTATGTTATACCTATATGTTTGTAGTTCTCATGTTGCCCTCCACATATGCCGCATTGAATGTGCTACATTGTTGATATAGGTTGCTATGGTAACCGCCGGGACATGTGTGGTACGGCACTAGGAACTGCACAACATTATTACAGGTTATATTTCAATAATTTGTCTATTTTTTCTATTGCCCATTTTTCTATTGCCCAATATTAGAATAGGATGTGTATTGCCTATGCTTGTTTACTTGCGCATTAGTTGTCTAAATGTATTCATTTTATTTCAGTCCCTGTTACGTTGCCACGGCGGATGACGTCACTCGCAGGGGAGGCGCATCTAACGTGGAGAGCGTAGTTCATTGTTTGTTTGGTGGTGGATATAACACAGCGTGGTGGTAAGCTTACATAGCCTTGTAAGTCTGAGGACGGGTTCTTTGTAGCCCGAAAACGTTCACGTAAATAAAGGTGACATATGGATATAAGACCTTTGGAGTGCTGCTTGTTTTTGATGTATGTGTGTAGATGTATGTGTAGTTGTGTTGATATATGTATGTATTTATATATGTATATGTGTGTATATGTGTGTAGCTGTATGTGTAGTTGTATTGATATATGTATCTGTGTACAGATGTATGTACTGTATGTGTGTATATGTGTGTAGATGTATGTGTAGTTGTATTAATATATGTATGTGTGTACATATGTATGTACTGTATGTGTGTATATGTGTGTAGATGTATGTGTAGTTGTGTTGATATATGTATGTGTGTACAGATGTATGTACTGTATGTGTGTATATGTGTGTAGATGTATGTGCAGTTGTATTAATATATGTATGTGTGTACAGATGTATGTACTGTATGTGTGTATATGTGTGTATATGTGTGTAGATGTATATGTAGTTGTGTTGATATATGTATGTGTGTACAGATGTATGTACTGTATGTGTGTATATGTGTGTAGATGTATGTGTAGTTGTATTGATATATGTATGTGTGTACAGATGTATGTACTGTATGTGTGTATATGTGTGTAGATGTATGTGTAGTTGTGTTGATATATGTATGTGTGTACAGATGTATGTACTGTATGTGTGTATATGTGTGTAGATGTATGTGCAGTTGTGTTGATATATGTATGTGTGTACAGATGTATGTAATGTATGTGTGTATATGTGTGTAGATGTATGTGCAGTTGTATTAATATATGTATGTGTGTAGAAATGTCCAGCAAAGTGCACTCCAGATCCTGCATGTATGCGCCTTGGGTGCTAGAGCCAAAATATTAATACATCAAAAACAAGCAGCACTCCAAAGGTCTTATATCCATATGTCACCTTTATTTACGTGAACGTTTTCGGGCTACAAAGAACCCGTCCTCAGACTTACAAGGCTATGTAAACTTACCACCACGCTGTGTTATATCCACCACCAAACAAACAATGAACTACGCTCTCCACGTTAGATGCGCCTCCCCTGCGAGTGACGTCATCCGCCGTGGCAACGTAACAGGGACTGAAATAAAATGAATACATTTAGACAACTAATGCGCAAGTAAACAAGCATAGGCAATACACATCCTATTCTAATATTGGGCAATAGAAAAATGGGCAATAGAAAAAATAGACAAATTATTGAAATATAACCTGTAATAATGTTGTGCAGTTCCTAGTGCCGTACCACACATGTCCCGGCAGTTACCATAGCAACCTATATCAACAATGTAGCACATTCAATGCGGCATATGTGGAGGGCAACATGAGAACTACAAACATATAGGTATAACATACTGCAACCAAAACATAACTGCAATAGACCATCTATATATGTAAGAACAGTAATAAATACCTCCATATACTAACAAAGGCCAATTATAATAAACTGCCCTGTAATTACAATATAGGACTAAAGCATAAGGGTAAGACAATTTTGTCAAAACTAACATAGGTCGCTAAATAAACTCTATTAATTAACTATCTGCCATACCAAAAAGAAAAAATAAAAATAAGATAATAATTAGAATGATTCTGGACTCTCAACAGAGACATCCATTTTTAGCAGAGACTTATAAGAACACATGCCAGTCCAACTGAGTATTCAGTCCATAGGGGACCAGAGTATTCAACTCAAATGTCCATTTGGCTTCCCTTTGTAGCAGCATACGGTTCCTATCTCCTCCTCTGGATAATGGCGGTACATGGTCAATGATCGTGTATTTAAGATCCATAACAGTGTGCTTCATTTCCAAAAAATGTCTGGCTACTGGTTGTTCCGATGCTCCTTTCTTAATCGCTGTCTTAATAGCAGATCGGTGATTTGCCATGCGTGTACGTAGGTCATCTGTAGTCTTCCCTACATAATATAGTCCACAGATACAGTGTAAGAGGTACACTATATGTGTAGTGGTACACGTCAGGCGGAATGTGTGTTTGTACATTTTGCGTTTGTGTGGATGAGTGAAGCATGATCCAGTTATCAATCCTCCACAAGTAGTGCAGCCAAGACATCGAAATACACCTGGTTTTTTTATGTCCAGCCATGTAGCTGTTTTGTAGCTTTGTACAGGGTCAGTGTTAATCAATAAGTCCCGTAAGGACTTCGACCTTCTGTAACCCACCCTGGGTGGTTGTGAGTTGTACAGAGGTAGGGATTTATCAGTATTGATGATCTTCCAATGCTTGTTTAAGATATCCATTAAGGGACCCTTATCCCCTGTGAAAGTAGTCACAAATGTCATTCTTCCATCCTCAATCTTAGGCTCTCTATCTGGAAGTTGGCAAATATTGTCACATTGTTCTTTCAACAATTTATAAGGATAACTCCTTGTTCTAAACCGCTGTACCATCTCTTCCAATTGTAAATCTCTGTTACTTATTTCTGAGTTGTTCCTACTCACTCTCAGCAATTGCGATTTCGGCAATGCTCTCTTCAATGCCGGGGGGGTGGCAACTGGTGTAATGTAATAGGGAATTTCTGTCAGTTTCCTTTCTGTACAGTGTCGACTGGATTTTCCCATTCCCTTTTTATAATCTAACATCCAGGAAGTTGATTTGAGTTCTACTATACACCATTTTGAACTTCAGAGCTACATTAGCCTCATTCAATTGTTGATACCAAGTCTCCAGGTCCTCCAAAGTACCAGACCAAATGAGAAACAGGTCATCTATATACCTCTTAAAAAATCGGATGTTCTTGACCTGAAACAATGTCGTCCCAAACTCTTCAAAATGGGCCATAAACAAGTTGGCATACGATGGGGCCATATTCGACCCCATCGCCGTCCCTTTCCTCTGTAGGTAAAAAGATTGTTCAAATCTGAAGAAATTGGTAGTCAGACAAAACTCTAGAAATTGAAGTAGGATCTCAGGAGGGGGTCCAATATAGGGATGTCTGCAGAGATGGAAAAAAATCCTCGTCCAAATCCTCCAAATTTTGTAGCATCTCAAGAAGTGCCATAGAATCTCTCAAATAAGATGGTGTATGGTATACAATAGGCTGTAGGAATTTATCTACAAACGTAGCAAGAGGTTGCTGTAATGAGCCTATAGAGGACACGATTGGTCTTCCCGGTGGAGGAGAGATTCCCTTATGTATTTTAGGAAGGGTATATAGGACCGGAGTTCTGGGATATGACACTAGTAGATATAGATAAGTATCCCTATTAATGAACCCCTGGTCATATACCAATTTAGCATATTCATCCAGCTTTTTCTTGAATAATTGTGTAGGGTCACCAGTTAGTGGTCTATACGTGTTCTCATCCGCAAGCTGTGACAAGATCTCTGTCCTGTAGTCCTTATAGTTAAGGATGACCACTGCCCCACCCTTGTCGGCCTCACGTATAATTAGCTCTTTATTGCCTGATAGATTTTTTAATACCTTCCAGTCTTCCTTTGAGAAGTTATTGAAAGTCTCTCTTTGATGTGTACTAATAGAATGATTCATATCATCCTGTATTAATCTCGTAAAGGTATTAATGCTGGAATTGTTGAAAGGAGGGGTATATGTCGACTTCTTTTTCAGTTGGTCATATTCCATTTCAGATTCCCCAAATTTCTCTTTTAAAGAGAGTAATCTTTGAAATTTTTTGGTGTCAATATAGAACTCAAATGGATCAGTTCTGCTGGTGGGAACAAAAGTGAGTCCTTTATTCAAAATTTTTATTTCAGAGTCACTCAAGGGGTAATCACTCAGGTTGACTACTATATTATTCGTCATTTCCGAGGGTGTAAGGGTGGTCTTCCCCTTGTACCCCCCTCTCCTTGTCTGCCCCCTCTTCCTCTGAAGTTTTTTGAGCGAGTAGTCACTCCTTGGGGGTGTTTGGGGTGTTGAGCTACCTGAGTAGGATTCTGTGGTTGATCTGTATCAGAGCCTGAACCAGACCCTGAGCTCTCTACAGTAGTCAAATCCTGAGGTTTATAGTATCGTGCCTGTCTCCTCCTAACAAGGTGTTGTCTCTGTCTCTCACTGGCCGTCAATTGCCATAAATAGACTCTTTTGTCCCTATAGTCACTTATTACAGCCTCCAATTTTTTATTCTTAAACTGAATTAAATCAGTTTCATATTTCTCAAGCTTGCTCTGGAGTTTGTTTATGGGCCTCGTCAGTTTGTTATATCACTGACGAGGCCCATAGGAGGCCGAAACGATCGTCTGGGGTTGTCATGTTCCTTGTTCAGAGGAGAATTGCCTGGTATTTCGGGGCTGGACTGACCTTACTTGGCGGGATCAGACTGATATACTTCAGGAAAGTTTTCTTCTGTGAAAAGCACACTGGTCTAAAAGAGGCTGCTTCCGGGTGGTAAATCGCCATAGAACAAGCCACTGAGCTGTTGTTCGTTCCTGGTAGAGTGCTTCTCTCTTTGTATGCAAATTATTATGACCCTGGGGAAGTCTCCCTATGGGTGATGGGGGAAACCAGACGTGGACTCCTTGCTCAGTGTGCTTAGAGGAATGTGGCTGCACCTCACTGACGAGGCCCATAGGAGGCCGAAACGATCGTCTGGGGTTGTCATGTTCCTTGTTCAGAGGAGAATTGCCTGGTATTTCGGGGCTGGACTGACCTTACTTGGCGGGATCAGACTGATATACTTCAGGAAAGTTTTCTTCTGTGAAAAGCACACTGGTCTAAAAGAGGCTGCTTCCGGGTGGTAAATCGCCATAGAACAAGCCACTGAGCTGTTGTTCGTTCCTGGTAGAGTGCTTCTCTCTTTGTATGCAAATTATTATGACCCTGGGGAAGTCTCCCTATGGGTGATGGGGGAAACCAGACGTGGACTCCTTGCTCAGTGTGCTTAGAGGAATGTGGCTGCACCTCACTGACGAGGCCCATAGGAGGCCGAAACGATCGTCTGGGGTTGTCATGTTCCTTGTTCAGAGGAGAATTGCCTGGTATTTCGGGGCTGGACTGACCTTACTTGGCGGGATCAGACTGATATACTTCAGGAACGTTTTCTTCTGTGAAAAGCACACTGGTCTAGAAGAGGCTGCTTCCGGGTGGTAAATCGCCATAGAACAAGCCACTGAGCTGTTGTTCGTTCCTTGTAGAGTGCTTCTCTCTTTGTATGCAAATTATTATGACCCTGGGGAAGTCTCCCTATGGGTGATGGGGGAAACCAGACGTGGACTCCTTGCTCAGTGTGCTTAGAGGAATGTGGCTGCACCTCACTGACGAGGCCCATAGGAGGCCGAAACGATCGTCTGGGGTTGTCATGTTCCTTGTTCAGAGGAGAATTGCCTGGTATTTCGGGGCTGGACTGACCTTACTTGGCGGGATCAGACTGATATACTTCAGGAACGTTTTCTTCTGTGAAAAGCACACTGGTCTAAAAGAGGCTGCTTCCGGGTGGTAAATCGCCATAGAACAAGCCACTGAGCTGTTGTTCGTTCCTGGTAGAGTGCTTCTCTCTTTGTATGTACATTACACCAGTTGCCACCCCCCGGCATTGAAGAGAGCATTGCCGAGATCGCAATTGCTGAGAGTGAGTAGGAACAACTCAGAAATAAGTAACAGAGATTTACAATTGGAAGAGATGGTACAGCGGTTTAGAACAAGGAGTTATCCTTATAAATTGTTGAAAGAACAATGTGACAATATTTGCCAACTTCCAGATAGAGAGCCTAAGATTGAGGATGGAAGAATGACATTTGTGACTACTTTCACAGGGGATAAGGGTCCCTTAATGGATATCTTAAACAAGCATTGGAAGATCATCAATACTGATAAATCCCTACCTCTGTACAACTCACAACCACCCAGGGTGGGTTACAGAAGGTCGAAGTCCTTACGGGACTTATTGATTAACACTGACCCTGTACAAAGCTACAAAACAGCTACATGGCTGGACATAAAAAAACCAGGTGTATTTCGATGTCTTGGCTGCACTACTTGTGGAGGATTGATAACTGGATCATGCTTCACTCATCCACACAAACGCAAAATGTACAAACACAGATTCCGCCTGACGTGTACCACTACACATATAGTGTACCTCTTACACTGTATCTGTGGACTATATTATGTAGGGAAGACTACAGATGACCTACGTACACGCATGGCAAATCACCGATCTGCTATTAAGACAGCGATTAAGAAAGGAGCATCGGAACAACCAGTAGCCAGACATTTTTTGGAAATGAAGCACACTGTTATGGATCTTAAATACACGATCATTGACCATGTACCGCCATTATCCAGAGGAGGAGATAGGAACCGTATGCTGCTACAAAGGGAAGCCAAATGGACATTTGAGTTGAATACTCTGGTCCCCTATGGACTGAATACTCAGTTGGACTGGCATGTGTTCTTATAAGTCTCTGCTAAAAATGGATGTCTCTGTTGAGAGTCCAGAATCATTCTAATTATTATCTTATTTTTATTTTTTCTTTTTGGTATGGCAGATAGTTAATTAATAGAGTTTATTTAGCGACCTATGTTAGTTTTGACAAAATTGTCTTACCCTTATGCTTTAGTCCTATATTGTAATTACAGGGCAGTTTATTATAATTGGCCTTTGTTAGTATGTGGAGGTATTTATTACTGTTCTTACATATATAGATGGTCTATTGCAGTTATGTTTTGGTTGCAGTATGTTATACCTATATGTTTGTAGTTCTCATGTTGCCCTCCACATATGCCGCATTGAATGTGCTACATTGTTGATATAGGTTGCTATGGTAACCGCCGGGACATGTGTGGTACGGCACTAGGAACTGCACAACATTATTACAGGTTATATTTCAATAATTTGTCTATTTTTTCTATTGCCCATTTTTCTATTGCCCAATATTAGAATAGGATGTGTATTGCCTATGCTTGTTTACTTGCGCATTAGTTGTCTAAATGTATTCATTTTATTTCAGTCCCTGTTACGTTGCCACGGCGGATGACGTCACTCGCAGGGGAGGCGCATCTAACGTGGAGAGCGTAGTTCATTGTTTGTTTGGTGGTGGATATAACACAGCGTGGTGGTAAGCTTACATAGCCTTGTAAGTCTGAGGACGGGTTCTTTGTAGCCCGAAAACGTTCACGTAAATAAAGGTGACATATGGATATAAGACCTTTGGAGTGCTGCTTGTTTTTGATGTATGTGTGTAGATGTATGTGTAGTTGTGTTGATATATGTATGTATTTATATATGTATATGTGTGTATATGTGTGTAGCTGTATGTGTAGTTGTATTGATATATGTATCTGTGTACAGATGTATGTACTGTATGTGTGTATATGTGTGTAGATGTATGTGTAGTTGTATTAATATATGTATGTGTGTACATATGTATGTACTGTATGTGTGTATATGTGTGTAGATGTATGTGTAGTTGTGTTGATATATGTATGTGTGTACAGATGTATGTACTGTATGTGTGTATATGTGTGTAGATGTATGTGTAGTTGTATTGATATATGTATGTTTGTACAGATGTATGTACTGTATGTGTGTAGATGTGTGTAGATGTATGTGTAGTTGTGTTGATATATGTATGTGTGTACAGATGTATGTACTGTTTGTGTGTATATGTGTGTAGATGTATGTGCAGTTGTATTAATATATGTATGTGTGTATATGTGTGTAGATGTATGTGTAGTTGTGTTGATATATGTAGGTGTGTACAGATGTATGTACTGTATGTGTGTATATGTGTGTAGTATGTGCAGTTGTATTAATATATGTATGTGTGTACAGATGTATGTACTGTATGTGTGTATATGTGTGTAGATGTATGTGCAGTTGTGTTGATATATGTATGTGTGTACAGATGTATGTACTGTATGTGTGTATATGTGTGTAGATGTATGTGCAGTTGTATTAATATATGTATGTGTGTACAGATGTATGTACTGTATGTGTGTATATGTGTGTAGATGTATGTGCAGTTGTGTTAATATATGTATGTATGTACAGATGTATGTACTGTATGTGTGTATATGTGTGTAGATGTATGTGCAGTTGTATTAATATATGTATGTGTGTACAGATGTATGCACTGTATGTGTGTATATGTGTGTATATGTGTGTAGATGTATGTGCAGTTGTGTTGATATATGTATGTGTGTACAGATGTATGTACTGTATGTGTGTATATGTGTGTAGATGTATGTGTAGTTGTGTTGATATATGTATGTGTGTACAGATGTATGTACTGTATGTGTGTATATGTGTGTAGATGTATGTGTAGTTGTGTTGATATATGTAGGTGTGTACAGATGTATGTACTGTATGTGTGTATATGTGTGTAGATGTATGTGTAGTTGTGTTGATATCTGTATGTGTGTACAGATGTATGTACTGTATGTGTGTATATGTGTGTAGATGTATGTGTAGTTGTGTTGATATCTGTATGTGTGTACAGATGTATGTACTGTATGTGTGTATATGTGTGTAGATGTATGTGTAGTTGTGTTGAGATATGTATGTGTGTACAGATGTATGTACTGTATGTGTGTATATGTGTGTAGATGTATGTGCAGTTGTGTTGATATATGTATGTGTGTACAGATGTATGTACTGTATGTGTGTATATGTGTGTAGATGTATGTGTAGTTGTGTTGATATCTGTATGTGTGTACAGATGTATGTACTGTATGTGTGTATATGTGTGTAGATGTATGTGTAGTTGTGTTGATATCTGTATGTGTGTACAGATGTATGTACTGTATGTGTGTATATGTGTGTAGATGTATGTGCAGTTGTGTTGATATCTGTATGTGTGTACAGATGTATGTACTGTATGTGTGTATATGTGTGTAGATGTATGTGTAGTTGTGTTGATATATGTAGGTGTGTACAGATGTATGTACTGTATGTGTGTATATGTGTGTAGATGTATGTGTAGTTGTGTTGATATATGTATGTGTGTACAGATGTATGTACTGTATGTGTGTATATGTGTGTAGATGTATGTGTAGTTGTGTTGATATATGTATGTGTGTACAGATGTATGTACTGTATGTGTGTATATGTGTGTAGATGTATGTGCAGTTGTGTTGTTATCTGTATGTGTGTACAGATGTATGTACTGTATGTGTGTATATGTGTGTAGATGTATGTGTAGTTGTGTTGATATATGTATGTGTGTACAGATGTATGTACTGTATGTGTGTATATTTGTGTAGATGTATGTGCAGTTGTGTTGATATATGTAGGTGTGTACAGATGTATGTACTGTATGTGTGTATATGTGTGTAGATGTATGTGTAGTTGTGTTGATATATGTATGTGTGTACAGATGTATGTACTGTATGTGTGTATATATGTGTAGATGTATGTGCAGTTGTGTTGATATATGTATGTGTGTACAGATGTATGTACTGTATGTGTGTATATGTGTGTAGATATATGTGTATTTGTGTTGATATCTGTATGTGTGTACAGATCTATGTACTGTATGTGTGTATATGTGTGTAGATGTATGTGTAGTTGTGTTGATATATGTAGGTGTGTACAGATGTATGTACTGTATGAGTGTATATATGTGTAGATGTATGTGTAGTTGTGTTGATATCTGTATGTGTGTATAGATGTATGTAATGTATGTGTGTATATGTGTGTAGATGTGTGTGTAGTTGTGTTGATATATGTAGGTGTGTACAGATGTATGTACTGTATGTGTGTATATGTGTGTAGATGTATGTGTAGTTGTGTTGATATATGTATGTGTGTACAGATGTATGTACTGTATGTGTGTATATGTGTGTAGATGTATGTGCAGTTGTGTTGATATATGTATGTGTGTACAGATGTATGTACTGTATGTGTGTATATGTGTGTAGATGTGTTGATATATGTATGTGTGTACAGATGTATGTACTGTATGTGTGTATATGTGTGTAGATGTATGTGTAGTTGTGTTAATATATGTATGTGTGTACAGATGTATGTACTGTATGTGTGTATATGTGTGTAGATGTATGTGTAGTTGTGTTGATATCTGTATGTGTGTACAGATGTATGTACTGTATGTGTGTATATGTGTGTAGATGTATGTGTAGTTGTGTTGATATATGTATGTGTGTACAGATGTATGTACTGTATGTGTGTATATGTGTGTAGATGTATGTGTAGTTGTGTTGATATATGTAGGTGTGTACAGATGTATGTACTGTATGTGTGTATATGTGTGTAGATGTATGTGCAGTTGTGTTGATATATGTATGTGTGTACAGATGTATGTACTGTATGTGTGTATATGTGTGTAGATGTGTTGATATATGTATGTGTGTACAGATGTATGTACTGTATGTGTGTATATGTGTGTAGATGTATGTGTAGTTGTGTTGATATCTGTATGTGTGTACAGATGTATGTACTGTATGTGTGCAGTGGTGTTAAACTTAACATTTCAGTACAAAACCATAGTATGAAAATTAGTAAAGAACCACTTCATATTTTATAGCAAACAGTACATCCTGATATTTAGAGGGAACCTGATTTGTCACTTTTAAAAAAGCTGTTTTCCCTACGTCAGTGTTTTCTAAGAGTATAAATACAGTCACATTTGTAAAGGGCAGGGATATTGCTCTTGCAAGAGAATTAAACAAAACATGGAACTGGATCTCACTAAACAACAATATAATGAAGAATTTAATCCAGCTGATTATTACAATAGATATCATGCTGCAGGAAAAGGAGTGCTGGTTGCAGAATGGAGGGGATTTGCATTAAAAAAACTTCATGACACATTTACTTCAGGTATATTACTAAATTATTGTGAGCTGTATAGTTACAGGATGTTTTATTTAATAAAACTATATGCAGAAATTCTTAAACTAGACAGTAACATTCTATAAATGCTAATAATCTCATGTGTAATGCTATATTTACAGCTATAAATGTTATTTGCAATATATACAGTGGTTTTATCACCATCAATTGTGTGCACAAGTGTCTGATGCAAGAACAGTCTCATACTCCCGACACAGTTTTTTTCTGTTTTATTTTCATTTTTTTTTATTTAAAGGGACAGTCTAGTCAAAATTAAACTTTCATGATTTAGATAGGGTGTGCAATTTTAATCCACTTTCTAATTTACTTTTATCATCAATTTTTTTTTGTTCTTTTGGTATTCTTTGCTGAAAGCTAACCCTAGTAGGCTCATATGCTAATTTCTAAGCCCTTGAAGGCTGCCTCTAAAATGAATGCATTTGACAGTTTTTTCACAGCTAGAGGGCGTTAGTTCAGGTGTGGCATATAGATAACATTGTGCTCACGCCAATGGAGTTACTTATGAGTCAGGACTGATTGGCTAAAATGCAAGTCTGTCAAAAGAACTGAAATAAGGGGGCAGTCTGCAGAGGCTTAGATATAAGGTAATCACACAGGTTATTACTATAACTGTGCTGGTTATGCAAAACTGCAGAATGGGTAATAAAGGGATTATCTATCATTTTAAACAATAATAGTTCTGCAGTAGACTGCCCCTTTAATTTTATTTTTAAAGGGACAAGAATGTCAAAATTAAACTTTTATGATTCCAACAGAGTATACATGTTTAAAAAATATATAAAATGTCCCCTCTTTCTCTTGGTCTACTCTGTTGAAACTAAGTTCCTTGAGAGCATACTGAGGTATGTGCACATTTCTTGTGCACTATATAACACTGTTACTAACTTTATTGCAAACTCAACTTTTGAATAGAGCAGAAGACACTTAAAAAATATAATTTTTATTTCTCTGTCCATTGCACCATGTAGCCAATCAGATACTTCATCAGTTGAGCAGTACAGAGTTTTACCTTGTGCAGGTAGCTTCCGTGTGCCATTGTGTCCTAAGATGTGATAGCTTTATTAGTTAACCTTTTCATACAGTTAGTTCCCTTGAAATCTAATCACACAATATAACAGGTAACAGCTCATTAATAAGTTCCACTTGGCAGTTTTTAGCATATATATCATAAAAGGGGAAGTAAATATACTAAGATGTCATCTCACAGTGATTATTAATTGCCTATAACTCATAACAAGTATAAACATAAGTAACCTCTTTACCATATAAATGATCAGTGGACTAGATAAATTACATCATATTATGGAAACAAGTTCATTCTATGACAGTTTTGCATAAGAGCCGATATGGTTACTGTTGTCCTGTAAAACATTTAGCTATATTTTTAGGAATCAAAATGTTTCTTGTATTTTCTGGACCATAATTTCTCAAATAAGTCTGCAAGTGCTATTTTGGGAGTTGAAAAATATAATTAAGTCCATACATAACAAATATAAGTATGTGGACACCTGACCATTATTATTATACTATATTTATAAAGCACCAACTTATTCTGCAGCACTGTCCATGGGTACAACTGATATGAGTAAAACAAATATACAATAGTTGTAAGAGACAAGATAACATTTGACAAAGAAATTTACAATCTAGAAGTGTAGGAAGGTGAAAAACAGTAGGTGAGAATTGCAAGGGTGAGAATTATATTAATGTAGAGTTAGATGAGGGCAATTGTTAGGTAGGTGCAATTAATTTGTTTCTGAGTTAGGTGATAGGCTTTCCTGAACATAAATGTCTTTAGGGAGCATTTAAAAGAAGGCAGATTAGGGGAATGTCTGAGAATACGAGGAGGTGTGTTCAAGTAGGTTTGTGCCACACGAGAGAAGTCCTGCAGTCTAGCTTGGGAAGAGGTGATGATAGAAGATGCAAGGAGCAGGTCTTTGTTGGCTCTTAGGGGGCGGGCCGGAGTATATTTGTTGGGAGGACAGGAAGTGGGGGGCAGCATTGGTCAGGGCTTTGCAGTTCAGGGTGAGAATTTAGAATTTAATTCTGCTGTGAATGGGGAGCCAGTGAAGGGAATGACAGAGAGGTGCAGCAGATACAGAGTGGCAGGCAGGACAGTTGGATTAACCTGGCAGAGGCATTGTGGCAGGGTGAAGAGAGCAGTTGGAGGTGGATGATGAAGGGAAGTTTGGAGTCAAGTGTATCTCTGAGGCAGCAGAGTAGTGGCTGTTAGTTTTAGCAGAAAGAAAGATTGTTAGTAATTTTGGTGAGGGCAGTCTTAGTTGAGTGCTGAGGACAGAAGACAGATTGCAGGGAGTCAAGCAAGGAGTTGGAGGACAGGAAGTGGGTTAGGCGGTCTAGTTTTTCCAGGAGTTTCAATGTTAGTGGAAGCAGTAGTATGGAGCAGCAGTTTGCAGGACAATTGGGGGCAAGAAGATGAAAAAAGGGTAGGTTAAAGATGTGAGTAAGAGCAGGAGTGAGGGTGGAAGACAGAAAAGGTATTAAATGTGCAGGGATATGCTCAAGCGGGCAGGTAGTGAGGCGTGAGGAAGACAGTGAGGAACAAACTTCATTCTCAGTGGCTGGGGGGAAGATGCACAGAGTGGCGGAGCTGGGGGGAAGATGCATAGAGTGGCAGAGAAGGTGACTGGGGGTGGGGATGGAAGATTGCAGGCTTGCGTTGGGATGTTGCTTCGGATTGTATGCGTTTTGTTTGTAAAGTAGGCTGCCAAGTCTTGAGCACTAAACAGAAACAAAGGGGGTGGTGCAGGTGGGCTAGAGGAGTGCGTTGAAAGAAGACAAGAGAGTTGTCACACACATGTGCTAGTTGAACATCATATTCTAAAACCATGAGCAGTAAAGGGACATTAAACACTCATGTACCTCCCTCTAAAAATGGGTGGTGTCATTTTGGAACATAGATTACATTACAGGTATCTGAAGGAGAGTTTATGCACATGTGCAAACAGGTCAGCATTGGAATGATGTAAAAGATTTCAACACGGCAGCTAACATGACTAGAGCGAGGTGGGGAATAACCTGAATACTATGCTAATAAAATGTATTTAGTAAGGCATACAGTTTTAATTTAGCATACAATTTAATCAATCACATTTGCTTCATTCCCATGGTATTCTTTGTTGAAGAGGTACCTAAGTAGTTGTCTGGAGCACTAAGTGGTAGAAAATAGTACTGCCATCTAGTGCTCTTGCAAATGGATAACATTCTTACAAAACTGCTGCCATATAGTTTTCCAGAGGCATGCACTCTCCTGGGCTTACTTCCCTGCTTTTCAACAAAAGATACCAAGAGATCATAGAATATTTGATAATAGAAGTAAATTAGAACATTTTTCATGAAATAAATATTTTGGATTGCATGTCCCTTTAAGATAACCCTTCACTAGAACAAAGGGGCCCATCCCAAACCCTGAAAAACAGTCCATGGGGTCTATTTATCAAGCTCCAAACGGAACTTGATGAATGTGTTTCTGGCAAACCTTCAGGCTCAGCAGAAACACAAGCCTACAAAAGACGAATACGATCGGGCTCATTGACACCCTGCTAGCGGCCGATTGGCTGCAAATCTGCAGGGGGGGGAGCGTTGCACCAGCAGTTCACAAGAACTGATGGTGCAATGATAAATGCCGACAGCGTATGCTGTCAGCATTTATCGATGTGCAGCGGACATGGTTCGCTATAGTGGATTATGTCCGTCCGCACAATGATAAATGGACCCCCAAGACTATTCTTCCTCATCCAGTAGACAGTATGTATTCTGGTAGCTGGCATTGCACTGGCATCCACCACACCCAGATTCTTCTATCAAACTGATAGATAGTGACGTGTGGTTCATGACTGCAGAGAACAAATTTCCTCTGCCCCAGAGTCCAGTAGCAGTGTACTTTACAGTACTCCAGCAGACACTTGGCATTGCACATATTGATGTGAGGCTTGTGCTCAGCCATGTAAACCCATTGGCCTCTATTTATCAAAGTCTGGGGGACCTGATCCGACAGTGCAAATCAGGTCCGCCAGACCTCGCTGAATACGTAGAGCAATACGCTCTCCATATTCAGCATTGCACCAGCAGCTCACAAGAGCTGCTGGTGCAACGCCGCCCCCTGCAGAATCGCGGACAATCGGCCGCCAGCAGGGGGGTGTCAATCAACCCGATCGTACTCGTTCGTGTTGAATTGCGGCGATGTCTGCTCAGAGCAGGCGGACAGGTTATGGAGCAGCGGTTCGTGTTGAATTGCGGCGATGTCTGCTCAGAGCAGGCGGACAGGTTATGGAGCAGCGGTTCGTGTTGAATTGCGGCGATGTCTGCTCAGAGCAGGCGGACAGGTTATGGAGCAGCGGTCTTTAGACTGCTGCTTCATAACTGGTGTTTCTGGCGAGCCTGCAGGCTCGCCAGAAACCCGGGGCCTCAAGCTCTATCTGGAGCTTGATAGATAGGCCCCATTGTCTGAAGCTCCGGGCACACCGTTCTAGTGCTGATGTTGCTTCCAGTGGTATTATGGAACTCTGTAGTGAGTGCTACAACAGATGATAGGTAATTGCTATGCACTATGAGCTTCTGTCCTCAGCTGCCCAGCTCAGTGAGTTTGTGTGGTCTATCACTTCATGGCTGGGCTGTTGTTACTACTAGACACTACACAATAATAGCACTAACAATGACCGGAACAGATCTAGTAGAGCAGACATTTCACAATCTGACTTAGGGAAAAGGTGGCATCCAATGACAGTGCCATGTAGTCACTTAGATCTTTAGTATAACGCATTGTACTACCAATGTTGGGCTAGGAAGATTTCATGGCTATTTGCTGGATTGTATGCACCTGTAAACAATGAGTGTGACTGAAACACCTGAACTTAATAATTAGTAGGGATGGCCACAAACCATTTGGCCATATTATCTATATATTACTTTTGGAATTATTTTTTTCTAATTAAATTCAGGGTCACTAATAGACATTATACAAGATGTTATTCTGCAGATGTCAGGCTAATGTATTTGTTTTTGCTTACAAGGTGGAGTTGAAGGTAACACCCTGATTGACATTGGTGCCGGATCGAGCATTTACCACCTCCTGTCAGCCTGTGAAGTCTTTAAGAACATAATTACATCTGACTACCTTCCTCAAAACCTCACGGAAATCAAAAAATGGTTAAAGAATGATCCCAGAGCTTTTGATTGGTCTTCAGCTGTCAAATGGGTTTGTGAGATGGAAGGGAACAGGTGAATAAAAATAAATAGACATTTTCTTAATTTATTTCATTGCTAGTAAACAAATCTACAATACTTTAGTCCAGTGTATGGAAAATAGCTGTGAACACTTCAGTGTAATCGTCCAATGACCAATGAGAAGACATGGTACTCTGGCCTCTAGTTATTAATGTGTCTACTTTACCTGCCTTCGCCGGCCCAATACGCCCACCTAAGCTCGCCTACCATCGCCGCCGCGGACCTGAAAAATCACGCCAAAGTTATCAAAAAAGCTGTCAAAAAGCCGTGCACCAAGTACGGGACGATGAGCAGCGGACTGTGATAGTTATCACTCATCCTATCTCGCTGCTCTTCGGCTTTTTTACAGCTTTATTGACATGCTGTTACTAAGCACCCACACTAACTACTGTTCTACCCCCTATACCGGCGCCCCCGGAACCCCTCGCAACTAAATAAAGTTATTAACCTCTAAACCACCGCTCCTAAACCCCACCGCAACTATAATAAATGTATTAACCCCTAAACCGCCGCTCCCGGAGCCCACTGCCACCTACAGTATACCTAGTAACCCCTATCCTGCCCCCCCTATACCGCCACCACCTATAATAAAGTTATTAAACCCTATCCTGCGGATCCCGGACCTCGCGGCAACTAAATAAATAGTTTAACCCCTAAACCGCCGCTCCCGGACCCCGCCACAACCTATATTAAACTTATTAACCGCTAATCTGCCCCCCCTACACCGTCGCCACCTATAATAAATGTATTAACCCCTATCCTGCCCCCCCACACCGCCGCCACTATAATGAAATGATTAACCCCTAAACCTAAGTCTAACACTAACCCTAACACCCCCCTAACTTAAATATTAAAGGGTCAGTAAACCTTAAAAAAATGTTATATAATTCTGCACATAGTGCAGAATTATATAACATTACATTAGCCAAACATTTTAAATCATAATATTGCCTTTTTATTTTTAAAAAATATTGCCGTTTTACAGACCCGCTCTCTGGGCTCTGCTGAGCGGGTCTGTTGTTTTTACTGAGCGCATCGGGCCAGCTGTATAGTCACAGCCCGGCCCGACCGCGCTATTAGACACAATGCAGCTCGCTCCCGCTGTCAGACAGAGCAGGAGCGAGCTGCATTGTGTCTAATGGCGCGGTCGGGCCGGGCTGTGACTATACAGCTGGCCCGATGCGCTCAGTAAAAACAACAGACCCGCTCAGCAGAGCCCAGAGAGCGGGTCTGTAAAACGGCGATATTTTTTAAAAATAAAAAGGCAATATTATGATTTAAAATGTTTGGCTAATGTAATGTTATATAATTCTGCACTATGTGCAGAATTATATAACATTTTTTTTAAGGTTTACTGTCCCTTTAATTAAATAAATCTAAATAATATTTCTCTTATTAACTAAATTAATCCTATTTAAAACTAAATACTTACCTTTAAAATAAACCCTAATATAGCTACAATATAAATAATAATTATATTGTAGCTATCTTAGGATTTATTTTTATTTTACAGGCAAATTACAATTTATTTTAACTAGGTACAATAGCTATTAAATAGTTATTAACTATTTAATAGCTATCTAGTTAAAATAAAGAGAAATTTACCTGTAAAATAAAAATTAACCTAAGTTACAATTACACCTAACACTACACTATAATTAAATAAATTATTCCTATTTAAAACTAAATACTTACCTGTAAAATAAACCCTAAGATAGCTACTGTCATGAACGCTTCCGTTCATCGCCGTGTCGCCGCGGCTCCCGGAACTCCTCTGTGTCTCTGACGTCATGTTGCTTAGCAACATGACGCTTTCTCTGACACCCCTCTGATGACGGTTACGCTCTGCCCTTTAAATCTCGGCGGGAGATCTGAATCTGGGCCCGTTTGTTGTTTCCCTGGATTGTGAGTACCATATCAGTTTTGTTCTTCTGTGTACCGACTTCTGCCTGCCTGACCAAGCCTCTTGCCTAATCCCTACTTGCTGATATTTGGACATTGACTTCTGCCTGCCTGACCTTGCTTTGGCCTTTACCTTTAAACCTATTCTTTGTTAAACAACACCTGCTTAAAAGGGACATTTACTTTTACAAGCTGCAAAAGAGAACTTTGCCTTTCTGTTTGTTATACACCTGCTTAAAAGGGACATTTACTTTTACAAGCTGCAAAAGAGAACTTTGCCTTTCTGTTTGTTATACACCTGCTTAAAAGGGACATTTACTTTTACAAGCTGCAAAAGAGAACTTTGCCTTTCTGTTTGTTATACACCTGCTTAAAAGGGACATTTACTTTTACAAGCTGCAAAAGAGAACTTTGCCTTTCTGTTTGTTATACACCTGCTTAAAAGGGACATTTACTTTTACAAGCTGCAAAAGAGAACTTTGCCTTTCTGTTTGTTATAAACCTGCTTAAAGGGACATTATACTTTTACAAGCTGCAAAAGAGAACTTTTCCTTTGTTTTACTAGCCTGCTAAAGAGGACCTTTTTCAGAAGCTTCAAGTAAGAGCATTTCCTTTTTGTTCTTTGTACTACTTAAAGGGACGTTTTATCCTTTGTGGCTTTCCTGCATTCTGGAACAATATTCATTTTTGTTATCTTCTAATCTGCTTCCTGAGTGGGTCACGTCCTGGATATTTCTCAGTGTGCTAGCGTGTGCTTTCAATTCACGCTAGCAGTTGGGTTACATCCCGGATTGATTCCTGAGCGGCTGACATTACAAACGGGCCATAAAAATGGACCCCACTGAATTATCTATGGCCGTGGCTCACCAGGGACAGCTCTTGGGTTCTCATGCCACTCACTTGCAGTCTCTGGACACTAAACTTGATCAAATTACTGCTCTATTACAAAATTTGGTTGCTACCGCACCTCCCAATCCTAATCCCAATCCAAATCCGATTGAGGCATTACCTCCTCCGATTCCTAACAATCAGTCTCAGGTACAACTAAGTCCCAGGATTCCTCTTCCGGATAAATATGATGGGAATCCTGAAGAATGTAGAGGCTTTTTGAATCAATGCCGTCTTCATTTCCGAAATAGCCCTACTCTCTTTGCTACTGCCTCTTCTAGAATCACGTTTCTTATTTCCTTAATGAAAGGAAAAGCCTTGGCTTGGGTGTCACCTTTGCTAGAAAAGAATGATCCTATACTGTTGGATGTTGATACATTTCTATCTACATTCTCAAACGTATTCGATAAACCTGGAAGGTCATCCGCTGCTGAAGCAACTCTCCTGGATTTACGTCAAGGAAATCAACCAGTCTCTCAATATGCAATTGAGTTCCGCACCCTTGCCTCTGAAACCACTTGGAATCAGGGAGCACTCAGAGCCGCTTTCCGTAAAGGACTTTCTGAGCGTCTCAAGGATGAATTGGTGTATCGTGAACTTCCAGAGTCCTTAGAAGCCTTAATAAATCTCTGTATCAGTCTCGACGCCAGGTTTCGTGAACGCCAACAAGAAAAGGATAGAACACAGAGGACTTCCACTCGAACTCCTTTTCGTTTAGCTCCTCGTTTTTCTAATCCAGTCACTCCAGCCTCTCCTACTACTGATCAGGCTGAACCCATGGAAGTAGGAAGTATAAAATTAACTGAGACTGAACGCTTAAGAAGACGGACTCTTGGCTTATGTCTGTACTGTGGCCTTAAAGGACATTTATTAAGGGATTGTCCTACTAGGCCAGTAAAAGCCAGGGCTTAACTCTAGTCCAGGGAACTGAGTTAAGCCAAAATAGTGGTCATTCCCTATACAAGAAACTCTTTGTTCCAGTAACTCTTCTAATTGGACATAAGAAGATCTATACCCAAGCTCTAATTGATTCTGGTGCTGGAGGTGTGTTCATTGACTCTACATTTGTTTCTACTCATTCTATACCCTTACTAAAGAAGGAGTATACCATTTCAGTCTCTACGGTCAGTGGAGATCCTTTGGGTTCTGGATACATTCAGTTTTCTACTCAACCCTTAATCCTCACCGTAGGAATACTTCATTCTGAGACAATTTGTTTCGATGTCATTCCCACTCCGCAATTTCCCATTATCTTGGGATTACCCTGGCTCCAGATTCACAATCCCATTTTTTCTTGGACTTTCGGTGAACTCACTTCCTGGGGATCTACATGCCAGACTAAATGTCTTCAAAAGATTACTAAGTTACCACTCACTATTGCTCTCACAGTTGAAACTCCGGAATCCTTACCTATGCATTACCATGACTTTGTGGATGTCTTCTCCAAAAAAGAAGCAGAACGTCTTCCTCCTCATCGCCCTTTTGATTGTCCCATTGACCTCCTTCCTGGGGCTGCCTATCCTCAAGGCAAGACATATCCACTTTCTAAACCAGAAAACATGGCTCTGGAAGAATATATAAAAGACAATCTGGCTAGAGGATTTATTCGACCCTCCTCTTCCCCTGTAGGGGCTGGTTTCTTTTTTGTGGGAAAAAAGGATGGCGGATTAAGACCCTGTATTGATTATCGTGGATTGAATCAGATTACCATCAAGAACAGTTATCCTCTGCCCCTTATTCCTGAACTTTTTACTTATCTTCAGGGAGCCACCATTTTCACCAAACTCGACCTACGTGGTGCATACAACTTGATCCGTATACGCAAAGGAGATGAGTGGAAGACTGCCTTTAACACTCGATTTGGGCATTATGAATATTTGGTCATGCCCTTCGGGCTATGCAATGCTCCGGCGGTTTTCCAGCATTTTGTAAATGAGATCTTTCGTGATTTTTTGAATATTTTTGTTATCATATATCTGGACGACATCTTAATTTTTTCTCAGAACCACCAAGATCATGTGCACCACGTCAAGAAAGTACTTCAACGTCTAAGAGAATTCCATCTGTTTGCTAAACTGGAGAAATGTTCTTTCCATCAAAAATCCATACCCTTTCTGGGTTATGTAATATCGGCATCTGGATTCGAAATGGACCCTACTAAACTTTCTGCCATTTTGGATTGGCCTAGACCTGATTCTTTGAAGGCTTTACAACGTTTCCTAGGCTTCGCCAATTATTACAGAAAGTTCATCAAGAATTTTGCTACTATTACTTCTCCTCTTACTTCTCTCACAAGAAAAGGACAAAACTGTAAAGTATGGCCGTCTGAGGCTATAGAAGCTTTTGAATCTCTCAAAGAAGCTTTTTCCTCAGCTCCTATCCTTCGTCATCCAAATCCTGAGTTTCAATTTATTCTGGAGGTGGATGCTTCCTCTGTTGCTGCTGGAGCGGTTCTGTCTCAACGAATACCAGAGACTGGAAGGATTCATCCTGTTGCTTTTTTCTCTAAAAAATTCACTCCTTCCGAATTTAACTATGACGTAGGGAATAAAGAGTTGCTTGCCATCAAGATGGCATTGGATGAATGGAGACATTGGCTGGAAGGTACTTCTTTGCCATTTACTATACTTACTGATCATAAGAACCTTCTGTATCTCCAAACAGCCAAACGACTAAATTCCAGGCAAGCACGCTGGTCCTTATTCTTCTCTCGGTTTCACTATAATTTGTCTTACATACCTGGATCAAAAAATATTAAAGCAGACGCACTTTCCAGACAATTTCAAGATACCCCAGTTCCTGAGTCTGGTACCATTCTCCAACCTCATGAAGTCATTGCCCAGTTAACAACTTCTTGGTTACAAGAATTACAGTCCGCTCAAGAGCATCTTCCTTTGTCCTGTAAACCTCCCAATGGTTTACTCTTTGTTCCTGAACGCCTTCGTTCCAAGATTTTATTTTGGGCTCATGATAGTCCCCTTTCTGGACATCCTGGCATCAGTATTACCACTCGAAACCTCAAACAACATGTCTGGTGGCCTACACTCTCTCAAGATGTGAAGGATTACGTCTCAGTATGCACACAATGTGCCATGAACAAAACCCCACGCCAACTTCCTTCAGGATTACTCCAACCATTGCCTATACCTCACCAGCCTTGGACTCATGTATCCATGGACTTTATTACTGATCTTCCCTTGTCCACTGGGAACAATACTATCTGGGTGGTGGTCGACAGGTTCACTAAGACGGCTCATTTTGTACCCTTGCCAGGATTACCATCTGCCAAAAGACTCTCTGAACTTTTTATTCTACATATTGTAAGAATCCATGGATTTCCTCTAGATATTGTTTCAGATAGAGGGGTACAATTCGTTTCTCGATTTTGGAGGTCACTTTGTAAACATTTTGGTACTACTATATCTCTCTCTACTTCTCACCACCCACAATCGAATGGTCAGACTGAAAGAGTAAACCAGTGTCTTGAAACATATCTTAGACATTATGTGGATCATTATCATTCAAACTGGACTTCTTACCTTCCTTTGGCTGAATTGGCCCATAATGCCCGGTACAATTCCTCCCTTCAGACTTCTCCTTTTCATGCAGCTTATGGATATCAGCCTAGGACATTCCCTTTGCATACTTCCTCCACAGTGAATCCTGCTTCTGATCTTACAGCCCGAAGATTAACTCGACATTGGCAGAAGATACATCGTATTCTTTCTGTAACTTCTAGACGTTACAAGTTCTTTTCGGATCTTCGACGGAAAAAGGCTCCCAAATATCGCCCTGGTGATAAAGTTTGGATTTCCTCTCGATTTCTTCGCCTGAAACAACCTTCTAACAAATTGGGACCACAATATGTGGGTCCTTTCCGAATACTGGGTCAGGTATGTTCCACTGCTTATCGGGTAGCTTTACCCAAGTCTCTCAAAGTCCATCCGGTATTTCATGTTTCTCTTTTAAAACCTGTGATGTTTAACAGGTATTCTAAGCCTTTTTCTAAACCTCCACCGTTATTGGTGCATGGACATCCTGAGTTTGAGATCAGCCATATTCTAGATTCCAAATTGCGGGGCAAGAAATTGTATTATCTCATTCATTGGAAGGGTTATCCAGTCACGGAACGTTCTTGGGAACCTGCTCATCAAGTAAATGCTCCTATATTGGTCAAGTCCTTCCACAAGACTCATCCTGATAGACCTGGTCCTGTCCCCCGGAGGGGTCCTTGAGGAGGGGGTGCTGTCATGAACGCTTCCGTTCATCGCCGTGTCGCCGCGGCTCCCGGAACTCCTCTGTGTCTCTGACGTCATGTTGCTTAGCAACATGACGCTTTCTCTGACACCCCTCTGATGACGGTTACGCTCTGCCCTTTAAATCTCGGCGGGAGATCTGAATCTGGGCCCGTTTGTTGTTTCCCTGGATTGTGAGTACCATATCAGTTTTGTTCTTCTGTGTACCGACTTCTGCCTGCCTGACCAAGCCTCTTGCCTAATCCCTACTTGCTGATATTTGGACATTGACTTCTGCCTGCCTGACCTTGCTTTGGCCTTTACCTTTAAACCTATTCTTTGTTAAACAACACCTGCTTAAAAGGGACATTTACTTTTACAAGCTGCAAAAGAGAACTTTGCCTTTCTGTTTGTTATACACCTGCTTAAAAGGGACATTTACTTTTACAAGCTGCAAAAGAGAACTTTGCCTTTCTGTTTGTTATACACCTGCTTAAAAGGGACATTTACTTTTACAAGCTGCAAAAGAGAACTTTGCCTTTCTGTTTGTTATACACCTGCTTAAAAGGGACATTTACTTTTACAAGCTGCAAAAGAGAACTTTGCCTTTCTGTTTGTTATACACCTGCTTAAAAGGGACATTTACTTTTACAAGCTGCAAAAGAGAACTTTGCCTTTCTGTTTGTTATAAACCTGCTTAAAGGGACATTATACTTTTACAAGCTGCAAAAGAGAACTTTTCCTTTGTTTTACTAGCCTGCTAAAGAGGACCTTTTTCAGAAGCTTCAAGTAAGAGCATTTCCTTTTTGTTCTTTGTACTACTTAAAGGGACGTTTTATCCTTTGTGGCTTTCCTGCATTCTGGAACAATATTCATTTTTGTTATCTTCTAATCTGCTTCCTGAGTGGGTCACGTCCTGGATATTTCTCAGTGTGCTAGCGTGTGCTTTCAATTCACGCTAGCAGTTGGGTTACATCCCGGATTGATTCCTGAGCGGCTGACAGCTACAATGTAATTAATAATTACATTGTAGCTATTTTAGGATTTATATTTATTTTACAGGTAACTTTGTATTTATTTTAGCTAGTTAGAATAGTTATTAAATAGTTATTAACTATTTAATAACTACCTAGCTAAAAGAAATACAAAATTACCTGTAAAATAAATCCTAACCTAAGTTACAATTAAACCTAACACTACACTATCATTAAATTAAATAAATAAATTAGCTACAAATAACTACAATTAAATTCAATTAAATAAACTAACTAAAGTACAAAAAATAAAAAAAGCTAAGTTAAAAAAAATAATTTACTAACATTTCAAATATATTACAACAATTTTAAGCTACTTACACCTAATCTAAGCCCCCTAATAAAATAACAAAGCCCCCCAAAATAAAAAAATGCCCTACCCTATTCTACATTAAAAAGTTACCAGCTCTACTACCTTACCAGCCCTTAAAAGGGCCTTTTGCGGGGCATGCCCCAAAGAAAACAGCTCTTTTGCCTGTAAAATAAAAATACAAACCCCCCCAACATTAAAACACACCACCCACATACCCCTACTCTAACCCAAACCCCCCTTAAATAAACCTAACACTACCCCCTGAAGATCATCCGACCTTTAGCCGTCTTCAGCCAGCCAACCACCGATGGAACTGAAGAGGAGATCCAGAGCGGCAGAAGTCATCATCCAAGGGGCGCTGAAAAAGTCTTCCATCCGATTGAAGTCTTCATCCAAGCGGCGTCTTCAATCTTCATCCATCCGGAGCGGAGCCATCTTCAGACGAGCCGACGCGGAGCCATCCTCTTCTTCCCGACGAATGACGGTACCTTTAAGTGACGTCATCCAAGATGGCATCCCTTCAATTCCGATTGGCTGATAGGACTCTATCAGCCAATCGGAAATTAAGGTAGGAAAAATCTGATTGGCTGATTTAATCAACCAATCAGATTGAAGTTCAATCCGATTGGCTGATCCAATCAGCCAATCAGATTGAGCTCGCATTCTATTGGCTGTTCCGATCAGCCAATAGAATGCGAGCTGAAGATGGCTCCGCTCCGCTCCGGATGGATGAAGATTGAAGACGCCGCTTGGATGAAGCGCGATATTTGCGCTCCACTCGTAATCTAGGCCCCTGTGTTTTATATATATATATATATATATATATATATATTTATGTACTGGATAGACAGGCAGATAAAGATAGAAAGACAGACAAACAGATAAAGATAGATTGATTGATTGATTGATGATAGACAGATCGATGGATTGATGATAGAAAGATAGATAAATAGATAGATTGATAGATAGATTGATAGATTGATGATAGAAAGATAGATAAATAGATAGATAGATTGATGATAGACAGATCGATGGATTGATGATAGAAAGATAGATAGATAGATTGATGATAGAAAGATAGATAAATAGATAGATAGATGATAGATAGATAGATAGATAGATAGATAGATAGATTGATAGATTGATAGATTGATGATAGAAAGATCGATGGATTGATGATAGAAAGATAGATAGATAGATAGATGATAGAAAGATAGATAAATAGATAGATAGATGATAGATAGATAGATAGATAGATAGATAGATAGATAGATAGATAGATAGATAGATAGATGATAGATAGTACATTTAATGTATGTTTCTTTATTACAGTGACAACTGTCAAAAAAAGGAGGAGAAGCTCAGACAAACAGTGAAACGAGTGATAAAATGTGATGTGTTCAAAAAGAATCCCTTAGAGCCTCATGTTGTGCCGCCGGCTGACTGTCTGCTGAGCTGTCTGTGTTTAGAAGCTGCGTGTAATGATCTAGAGACGTTCTACAGCGCCCTGAAGAACCTGAGGACCCTGATAAAACCTGGGGGTCACATGGTACTTATGAGTGGGCTAAACGCTACATTTTACTATGTTGGTGACATGAAGTTTTCAGCCCTGTCCATGACAAAAGAGTACCTAGAAAAAGCTCTTATAGAAACTGGGTACCAAATTGAGAAGATAGAAGTTGCACCACGATTAAAGCAGTTGGGCAAGGATGTTGCTGATTTCCAGGGTTTTTACTATGTTCATGCCCGTAAACCACATGACTCTTAAAGGGACAGTTTACTGTAAACTTTTCTTCTTTTTAATGGTATCCCAATTTTCTATTTTACCTGCTGTAATATATTAAATGGATTGCAAATAACTTATTTAGCTTTTTTTGTCATTTGAAATAGCTGCTTTTGTATAATATACTGTTACTTTAAATATTTTAGAGCCACTCTTTTATATTCTGAAAACAGTGTAACTTGCACAGAGGAGAATAAACATTTCTTTTGAAAATAAAACAACTTTTAGGGGCCCATTTATCAAGCTCCGAATGGAGCTTGAAGGGCCGTTTTTCTGGCGAGTCTTCAGACTTGCCAGAAACACCAGTTATAAAGCAGCGGTCTAAAGAGCGCTGCTCCATAACCCTGTCCACCTGCTCTGATGAGGCGGACAGGAATCAACGGAAATCAACCCGATCGAGTACGATCGGGTTGATTGACAGCTCCCTGCTGGCGGGCGATTGGCCACGAGTCAGCAGAGGGCGGCGTTGCACCAGCAGCTCTTGTGAGCTGCTGGTGCAATGTTAAATGCGGAGAGCGTATTGCTCTCCGCATTTAGCGAGGTCTTGCGGACCTGATCCGCACTGTCGGATCAGGTCTGCAAGACCTTTAATAAATAGGCCCCAGAATCTGTTTTTATCAAAAGTAGGTTTATTTTTTCTGTTAAGGGAGATCTTTGCTGATAATGATGTATGATAGTGTGTGTGTGTGTGCGCAATAATCTATGATAATGTGTATATGCCTTAATGAGTGTGTATGATAGTGTATGTGTAATAATGTATGATAATGTGTATATGCCTTAATGAGTGTGTATGATAGTGTATGTGTAATAATGTATGATGTGTGTATGCCTGAATGAGTGTGTATGATAGTGTATGTGTAATAATGTATGATAATGTGTATATGCCTTAATGAGTGTGTATGATAGTGTATGTGTAATAATGTATGATGTGTGTATGCCTGAATGAGTGTGTATGATAGTGTATGTGTAATAATGTATGATAATGTGTATATGCCTTAATGAGTGTGTATGATAGTGTATGTGTAATAATGTATGATAATATGTGTATGCCTTAATGAGTGTGTATGATAGTGTATGTGTAATAATGTATGATAATGTGTATATGCCTTAATGAGTGTGTATGATAGTGTATGTGTAATAATGTATGATAATGTGTGTATGCCTGAATGAGTTTGTATGATAGTGTATGTGTAATAATGTATGATAATGTGTATATGCCTTAATGAGTGTGTATGATATTGTATGTGTAATAATGTATGATAATGTGTGTATGCCTGAATGAGTTTGTATGATAGTGTATGTGTAATAATGTATGATAATGTGTATATGCCTTAATGAGTGTGTATGATAGTGTATGTGTAATAATGTAGGATAATGTGTGTATGCCTGAATGAGTGTGTATGATAGTGTATGTGTAATAATGTATGATAATGTGTATATGCCTTAATGAGTGTGTATGATAGTGTATGTGTAATAATGTATGATAATGTGTATATGCCTGGATGTATTTGTGTAATAATGTATGATAATGTGTATATGCCTTAATGAGTGTGTATGATAGTGTGTGTGTAATTAAAAAATATATGATAATATGTGTATGCCTGAATGAGTGTGTATGATAGTGTGTGTGTGTAATAATGTATGATGTGTGTATGCCTGAATGAGTGTGTATGATAGTGTGTGTGTAATAATATATGATAATATGTGTATATGCCTGAATGAGTGTGTATGATAGTGTATGTGTAATAATGTATGATAATGTGTATATGCCTGAATGAGTTTGTATGATAGTGTATGTGTAATAATGTATGATAATGTGTATATGCCTGAATGAGTAAGTATGATATGTGTGTGTAATAATATATGATAATGCGTGTATGCCTGAATGAGTGTGTATGATAGTGTGTGTGTAATTATGTATGATGTGTGTATGCCTGAATGAGTGTGTATGATAGTGTGTGTGTGTGTATAATAATGTATGATAATGTGTATATGCCTGAATGAGTGTGTATGATAGTGTATGTGTAATAATGTATGATAATGTGTATATGCCTCAATGAGTGTGTATGATAGTGTATGTGTAATAATGTATGATAATGTGTATATGCCTGAATGAGTGTGTATGATAGTGTGTGTGTGTGTAATAATGTATGATAATGTGTATATGCCTGAATAAGTGTGTATGATAGTGTATGTGTAATAATGTATGATAATGTGTATATGCCTCAATGAGTGTGTATGATAGTGTATGTGTAATAATGTATGATAATGTGTATATGCCTGAATGAGTGTGTATGATAGTGTGTGTGTAATAATGTATGATAATGTGTATATGCCTGAGTGAGTGTGTATGATAGTGTATGTGTCTAATAATGTATGATGTGTGTATGCCTGAATGAGTGTGTATGATAGTGTATGTGTGTAATAATGTATGAGGTGTGTATGCCTGAATGAATGTGTATGATAGTGTGTGTGTGTGCGTAATAATGTATGATAATGTGTGTATGCCTGAATGAGTGTGTATGATAGCGTGTGTGTGTGTGTATAATAATGTATGATAATGTGTGTATGCCTGAATGAGTGTGTATGATAGTGTGTGTGTGTGTAATAATGTATGATAATGTGTGTATGCCTGAATGAGTGTGTATGATAGTGTGTGTGTGTGTATAATAATGTATGATAATGTGTATATGCCTGGATGAATGTGTACGATAGTGTGTGTGCAATAATGTATGATAATGTGTATATGCCTGAATGAGTGTGTATGATAGTCACTTATTTTTAACCTTTTTTTTGCCGTGGCACACTTTTTTACATTAAAAAATCCTGTGGCACACCACCATCCCAAAATTTAAAAAAAATCACACATTGTAGCCTAATACAGCATATATATATACACATACACACAAACACACACACACTGTATGTATTGTGCTGTTATGCCATGCCTCCTACAAACTACCCCTGCACTGGGAGTAAAAAACAAGCAAAGTTTAAAAAATATGTCACACTGTTGTCAGTCTGCAGTGGCACACCTGAGGATCTCTCATGGCACACTAGTGTGCCACGGCACACTGGTTGAAAAACACTGTGATAGTGTATGTATGTAATAATGTATGATGTGTGCATGCCTGAATGAGTGTGTATGATAGTGTATGTGTTTAATAATGTATGATGTGTGTATGCCTGAATGTATTTGTGTAATAATGTATGATAATGTGTGTATGTCTGAATGAGTGTGTATGATAGCATGTGTGTGTGTATGTAATAATGTATGATGTGTATATGCCTGAATGGGTGTGTATTATGGTGTATGTATGTAATAATGTATGATAAAGTGTGTATGCCTGAATGAGTGTGTATGATAGTGTATGTATGTAATAATGTATGATAGTGTATGTATGTTAAAATGTATGATAGTGTGTGCATGCCTGAATGAATGTGTATGGTAGTTTGTGTGTATGTAATAATGTATGACAATGTGTGTATACCTGAACGAGTGTGTCTGATAGTGTGTGTGTAATACTGTATGATGTATGTGTGCCTGAATGAGTGTGTGTGATAGTGTGTATGTAAGTGTGTTCGCAGGGCTGGTGCTAGGATTTTTGGTTACACAGGTGAAGACACATTTTGTCGCACACCCAATGTTATTATAAGTGATGTGTTAACCTCTTCGTGACCAGACCACTTGTCAATTTTCTGACCGTTTGGGACCAGGGCTATTTTTATATTTCTGCGGTGTTTGTGTTTAGCTGTAATTTTCCTCTTACTCATTTACTGTACCCACACATATTATATATCGTTTTTTCTAAAGATACCATTATTTTCATTATATCTTATAATTTACTATAAAAAAGTATAAAATATGATGAAAAAATGAAAAAAAAAACACTTTTTCTAACTTTGACCCCCAAAATCTATTAAATAGTTTCTAAACTTTGTCCTGAGTAGAAATACCCAATGTTTACATATTCTATGCTTTTTTTTTTTTTTTTTTTTTGCAAGTTATAGGGCAATAAATACAAGTAGCACAGTTATTTCCAAACCATTTTTCTTTCAAAATTAGCGATAGTTACATTGGAACACTGATATCTGCCAGGAATCCCTGAATATCCCTTGACATGTATATATATATATATATATATATATATATATATATATATATATATATATATATATATATATATTTAGAAGACAACCCAAAGTATTGATCTAGGCCCATTTTGGTATATTTCATGCCACCATATTACCACCAAATGCGATCAAATAAAAAAAAATGTTCACTTTTTCACAAACCTCACTGAAATTATTTACAAACAGCTTGTGCAATCATGACACAAATGGTTGTAAATGCTTCTCTGGTATCCTATTTGTTCATAAATAGCAGACATATATGGCTTTAGCATTGCTTTTTGTTAATTAGAAAGCCGCTAAATGCCGATGAGCACCACACTTGTATTATGCCCAGCAGTGACAGGGTTAATTAGGTAGTTTGTAGGGAGCTTGAAGGGTTAATTTTAGCTTTAGTGTAGAGATCAGCCTCCCATCTGACACATCCCACCCCTGATCCCTCCCAAACAGCTCTCTTCCCTCCCCCACCCCACAATTGTCTCGCCATCTTAGGTACTGGCAGAAAGTCTACCAGTACTAAAATAAAATGCTTTTTTTTTTTTTTTTTTTTAATATCTGTTCAGCTGTGATGGACCCCTCTTAGCTCCCAACCTCCCTGATCCCCCCCAAACAGCTCTCTAACCCTCCCCCTGCTACCTATTTGCCGCTATCTTGGGTTTGACCCGCACGCTTCCGGCATCCGGCATGCACATTGCACATACAGGAACCTGATGCCAGGTAGCGATGGGCCACCCACCCGCCTCCCTGCTAAGGCTCCCACCCACCAACGATCGGCACCATCACTACTGGTGCAGAGAGGGCCACAGAGTGTCTCGCTCTGCATCGGTGTGTAAAAAAATGGTATTGCAGGATGCCTCAATATCGAGGCATCACTGCAATACCAAAAAAGCGTCTGGAAGCAATCATGATCGCTTCCACCGCTTGAAACCCCAGAGGACGTGTCAGGAACGTCCTTGGTTGTTAAGAGTATTTTTTTGTAGGACGTTCCTGGAACATCCTTGGTCGCGAAGAGGTTAAAGGAACATGAAACCCCAATTTTTTTTTCATGATTCCGGTAGAGCACATCATTTTAAACAACTTTCCAATTTACTTCTAGTATCAAGTTTGCTTCATTCTCTTGGTATGCTTCATTTTATTTATTTATTTATTGAAGGAGCAGTGATGCACTACCGGGGGCTAGCTGTACACATCACATGTATATAGAGTAACTGTTTAATCTAACTGCAGAGGTTAAACACATTACTATATGCATGTGATAGTGCAGTAAGGGTGTTTTCTTTTTGTAAGTTTATGTCCTTTTAAAATTAATTGCTGCCTTTTATCAGCTATAATTTTTAATAATATGCAATGCATTTGATACAGTAATTATTCTGAACCTATTTTTGGAAGAACTATATTTTACTTTATATTCTAATGATGATGACGTAATTGTGGTTCTGCTATTACCTACACTCCCGTATGTGGTGTGAGTTTTATTGTTATATATGAACTGTGCTTAATCTGTAACTGTTCATTGATGGAACTGATTGGAGCTGCATGTGAGGACTTTAAATGTATTTGTCTTGATTGCTATTGAAGCGTTTGGATATAGTGGTCCAAGGTTTTGCTGAGGGACAACAGCAGTTCATTTGTTTTAATATACATAGGCCTCTATTTACCAAGGTCTGGTGGACCTGATACGACAGTGCGGATCAGGTCCGCCAGACCTTGCTGAATACGGAGAGCAATACGCTCTCCGTATTCAGCATTGCACCAGCAGCTCACAAGAGCTGCTGGTGCAACGCCGCCCGCTGCAGACTCGTGGCCAATGGGCCGCCAGCAGGGGGGTGTCAATCAACCCGATCGTACTCGATCGGGTTGATTTCCAGCGATGTCTGTCCTTCTGCTCAGAGCAGGCGGACAGGTTATGGAGCAGCGGACTTTGTGACCGCTGCTTCATAACTGCTGTTTCTGGCAAGTCTGAAGACTCGCCAGAAACACGGGTCATCAAGCTCCTTTCGGAGCTTGATAGATAGGCCCCATGGAGAGAGTTATTTGTTTGTTTCTTTATATGCTAATGCTCTGTTCTTAGGTAGCTTAGACGTCTTACGTGGTTCAGTTCACAGCAAGTGCGCAAATCAAGTGAATAATAAACAGTAGTAATGTACCTAACGTACCTTCCCATGTATGTAATGTCATAGTACAAATGCAACGTCAATATCTGTAGGTTATAGTTTCACTACACCAGCCCTTCTTTAGAGTACAACAGCTGTCTGACAGCAGGAGCGAGCTGCACTGAGTATAGTGGCGCGGTCGGGCCGGGCAGGAGCGAGCTGCACTGAGTATAGTGGCGCGGTCGGGCCGGGCAGGAGCGAGCTGCACTGAGTGTAGTGGCGCGGTCGGGCCGGGCTGTGACTAGACAGCTGGCCCGATGCGCTGTGTTATAAAAACAGACCCGCTCAGAAGAGCACAGAGAGCGGGTCTGAAAAACAGTCATTTTTTAAAAAAAAATCAAAAGGAATATTAAGTTTTATACAGATAAGGCTAATAAAATGTTATATAATTCTGCACTATGTGCAGAATTATATAACATTATTTTTGAGGTTTACTGACACTTTAAGTAAGCAGTTGTAAATTACCATAATCTCTATTGCTTATAATCTAAAGTAGGAAGAATTAGAGATGTTTTGGACCTAACATGGAGGGTTGAACAAACAGGACACTGGTACACTGCAACTGTGAACCGCACAGATAATGAGCCAGTGTTTTTGTTCCTGTGTTCAAACGTTCCCCTTCAATATAATAGGTGCATTGCACATGCGCAACAGCCGGTTACGAGTAGGATAGAAAAATTACAGAAATCACAAGAACATGCTGATGTCACTGATGATGAAAAAGGGGAGGGGCTTAAAGGACATTTTGAAACGGCGGCGGCGTGAACAATAAGTCATTTTACTGACAAATACTATTTATTAGAAAACTGGGCTACATTGCTAAATGATTATCCATGGAAAGTTTATATGTATAACTTAAAATGGTATTTGGGTTGACTGTCCCTTTAAGTCAATGATAAGAGGTGCATATGTATAGCCACCAATCAGCAACTAGCTTTCAGCTCCTGAGACTACCTAGGTATTCTTTTCAACAAAGGATACCAAGAGAACAAAGACACATAGATAAAAGAAGTACATTTAAAATTGTATGCTCTTTTTGAATAATGAAAGAAAATTTGAGGGTTTAATGTCCCTTTAAACAGCTATAGATAGCTATTTTATCGATAATGATAGATAAAATAAATATCTGTTATCACATTAATCTTATTTAAAAGCTATAATGGTTAATTTCTCCAAGACATTATATGACAAAGTGGTGGTTCTAAACAACATAGCAAATCAGTGGTGGCTCTGTATAATGAATTAAGCAGTGGTGACAATATATAAACACACAAACCTCGAGGCAGGATGACCTATTTTCTTTTCCTCTATTATACCTAGACTGATATTAGTCTTACAGGCCAATCATATACACAAACACACACACTCATACATACATAGACAAAAACACGTATTCATGTGCACACACTCATACATACACACACACTCACAAAATATTCATACATAAACACACACACTAATGCATACACACATACATGTACACAGTCACACATATACATACACACTCTAATGCATTCACACACACTAATGCATACACACATACATGTACACAGTCACACATATACATACACACTCTAATGCATTCGCACACACTAATGCATACACACATACATGTACACAGTCACACATATACATACACACTCTAATGCATTCACACACACTAATGCATACATACATACATGTACACAGTCACACATATACATACACACTCTAATGCATTCACACACACTAATGCATACACACATACATGTACACAGTCACACATATACATACACACTCTAATGCATTCACACACACTAATGCATACACACATACATGTACACAGTCACACATATACATACACACTCTAATGCATTCACACACACTAATGCATACACACATACATGTACACAGTCACACATATACATACACACACTAATGCATTCACACTCACACACACATGCACACATATATTCTCACATACACACTAATAAAGACTCAGGCCACATGTGCTTTTGTTTTCTTCTCAAAAGGGTAAATATGACAGATACCAAAGTAGAAGTGCTTGATTTTCTCATCTTTATAATGATTCCCCCACAATAACTGTCCATATCCCCTGTACTTTAAAGTAGTGCTTACCTAATAGTTCATATCACAAAATACACCATAACAGCAGCGCTCACAACCACCAGAACTACAAGAGCTCTCTGTGTGCGGGGTTTATTTGGTGGGAACACTCCAGATACTTTTAAGCATGTTCTTTTCCTACAGTACTCGAGTTGCTCTCTTTAGCAGGGCTTGCAGACTGAGGGCCACTGAAACTGGTAGGGGACGTAGAAGAGATGGATGAGTATCATCAGAGTAGACCCACGCTGCACCACCATTCCTACCTCACTCTTCAGTACTCGTCTGGGGTATGGCTGTCTCCATCTGGCTGGGTGGACCGTGGGCATCATCACTCACCTCTCACATGGCCTCTCAGTGGTGCAGTGTGAGTCTCAGTCACGTGGAGCCAGGCATCCCGCAAATCATTTCCCTCTCAGTCAGAGTAGGCTTAGGCAGGCCAGGCAGCGGCAAGCAGTGCAGTTGCGCAAGTGAGCTTTGCCTCCACTGTCATGTCACCACACACGTGCCCACATTCCCATAGGCTGTAGCAATAGCCGGGCCAGTGTTCTGTCGAGAACTTCAATTCCTCGAAAACTCCAATCTGACGTCACTTCTGGTGACTCTTCTATTTTCACTATCTGTTTTGCCTGTCTTAGGGGCCGATCCTCTGGCATACACCCCAAGTAAACCTTGTGGAATGAACTTTACATGGGGGGCCGCGAATCTGCAGGGGGCGGCATTGTCTGTCTTGGGGGGACACACCGCTGATTCTCTGGCATACACCCCAAGTAAACCTTGGGGAATGAAGTTTACATGGGGGGCTTTGCCCCCCTTGAACCACCCAGGCGGTAGCAAAATAGATAGTGAAGATAGGCGATTACAGTGCCCATCTGATTGGTTGTGAATCCTGTCACTCACTGAGACTCGAATCAATCAGATATATGGAATCACCGGAAGTGACGTCAGATTGATGTTTTTGATGAATTGAAGTTCTCGATAAAACACCGGCATCATCTAAGCCAGCCAATTAAGCATCATTGGTTTAGCCAGATCATCATCACGTAGGTCAGGTCTGTAGGAGGAAGTAAGTTGCACCCACTGTTGCAGTGCCAGCGAACCAGCCCCAGGCTATAATAAAATGAATAATATATAATGATAACCTATTTTAATCCCTGTCCCACTGTCTCTCATCATGCTTCAGGGCGGCAGATGATCCACCTCGGCAGTCGGCAGTAAGCACCGCTCTCGGCGCCCCCCTGTTGGAGCAAACTAAGGCGGCTGCCTAAACTGCCTTACACAAGCACCAGCCCTGCCGCCCTCACTGAGAGGAAAAAAACATTTTTTGTGGTTTGGATGAGAAATGAACGGTTCGCTATAAAACATGAGTGTTTGTTTAGTAATTACTATGGTATGAAGCTGACACTGGTCTCAAAGTTTGCTATAGGAATAAAAAAATTGCACATTGTTTTGCAGAAGGAAAAGTGTTTGAATACATTACTCTGAGTAATTTACTCAGAGACTCAGACAGACATAATGGCTTCTGGCTCGCCGGAAACAGAAGTTTTGAAGCAGTGGTCTAAAGACCGCTGCTCCATAACCTGTCCACCTGCTCTGAGGCGGCGGACAGAAATAAAGCCAATCGAATACGATCGGGTTGATTGACTACCCCTGCTACCAGCCAATTGGCCGCGAATCTGCAGGGGACGGTATTGCGCCAGCAGTTCACCAGAACTGCTGGTGCAATGATAAATGCCGACAGCGTATGCAGTCGGCATTTATCGATGTGCAGCGGGCATGATCCGCAATATCGGATCATGTCTGCTTGCACTATAATAAATAGGCCCCAATGTATTCAAACACTTTTCCATCTGCAAAACAATGTGCGATTTTTAATTCCTACAGGAAACTTTGATACCAGTGTCAGATTCATAGAATAATACATTTCTCTGAGATAGTGAGATTGATGATTCCAGACACTAATTTTTTTATTTACCCTCTGGAAGCCAGAGAAAGGGCCTGGCTGTTTGCAGGGGCAGACTGAGACCAATCAGGGCCCGGGCAAAAATTAGGGCAGGGCACCCCTTATCACACTGACCCAAATGTATGCAAATGAACATGGTAGCATCCTTGCCTTGCCCCCACATGGCCATCCAACCTCCAGGGCCAGGACCCCCAATGTCAAGGGCCAGAGACAGGGCCCCCAGCCTCCTGGACCAGACCCCAAGGCCCTCAAAGTGACAGACCCCCGACAGGACCCCCCCACACACACACACACGCTAAGGCCCCCAAGCAACAATCCCCACATCCAGGCAAAAGGCCCCCAGTCTGGGGCCAGGGCCCTCACTAAAACCCCATCTTAAGCAGGAGCCATGGAGATGCCATTTGTGGGCCCCCTACATGCTGGACCCTTAAATAACGTTTACTGTCAGCACAGAACTACTAACTTACAGAGAGACTCCATGAGTGTTTAGTAATAATTACTATGCTATGAATCTGACACTGGTCTCAAAGTTTCCTATAGGAAGAAATAAAATTGCAGAATGTTTTTCAGAAGGAAATGTGTTTGAATACATTACAATGTGCAATTTACTCAGAGACACTCAGAGTAATGTATTCAAACACTTTTCCTTTTGCAAAACAATGTGTGATTTTTATTCCTACAGTAAACATTGAGACCAGTGTCAGCTTCATAACATAGTAATTTACACACAAGGAAGATTACGAGTTAGGCTCTATAGTAGAGGGTAGTTAACTAACGTAACAAAAGTTGCATTATTTCACCCTCTATAGCACTGCCATTACGAGTTTTTAAAAGCCGGCTTGTGCGTGCAATATGGTTGCGTTGAGCTCCATACCGCACAAAATACAAGCGCTGCTTTAACATGCTCTTGCACGCTTTCCCCATAGACATCAATTGGGAGATCGTGTTAGAAAAAAACCTAACACTTGCGGTCGCGGAATGAAAAGCTCCGTAACGCAGCCCCATTGATGTCTATGGGGAAAAAAAAGTTAAGTTAAAACCTAACACCCTAACATAAACCCAGAGTCTAAACACCCCTAATCTGCTGTCCCCGGCATCGCTGACACCTACATAATGTTATTAACCTCTAATCTGCCGCTCCCGATATCGCCGCCACTATCCTAAAGTTATTAACCCCTATTCCCTTGCACCCCAACATCACCCACACTATAATAAATATATTAACCCCTATTCCATATTATAGTTATATTGTAGCTAGCTTAGGTTTTATTTTTATTTCACAGGTAAGTTTATATTTATTTTAACTAGGTAGACTAGTTAGTAAATAGTTATTAACTATTTACTAACTACCTAGTTAAAATAAATACCTGTGAAATAAAAACTAAGCTGCCTTACACTAAAACCTAACATTACAAAAATAAAAAAAACACTAAAATTTCAAAAAATAAAAAAAACTACCATTACAAAAATAACAAACAAAATTATCTGAAACAATAAACATAAGCCCTAATCTATAATAAACTACCAAGGGCTTTTGTAGGCCCTTAAAAGGGCCTTTTGTAGGGCATTGCCCTAAATAAATCAGCTGTTTTCCTACAAAAGAAAAACAACCCCCCCAATAGTATACAAACCCCAAACCCACAAAATAACAAACAATTTAAAACCTAATATACCCATTGCCCTGAAAAACCTAATCTATATTAAACTACCAATAGCCATTAAAAGGGCCTTTTGAAGTTGTTAAGGCAAAATTAACTATCAATACCCCTAGGGAAGATATTAACAATTTAGCCTGAGGTAAACACTTGGATCTCAGCTGTTGAATTAATAGTTGGTAAATGTAATTATGATAGTGTGACAGGCTATAACAGAGATAAAGCAAACAAACATGTTTAACATGTTTTTAGATTGTCTTAGCATTGCCAAAAGAGAACTTAGTGTTAGTATATAGCAAACACTATACAAAGCTTAAAGGACCAGACAACACAGTAGATTTGCAAAATCAACAAATGCAAGATAACAAGACAATGCAATAACACAGTCTGAACTACAAATGAGTAGTAGATTTTTTTTCTGACAATTTTAAAAGTTATGTCTTTTTCCACTCCCCCTGTACCATGTGACAGCCATCAGCCAATCACAAATGCATACACGAACCATTTGAGAGCCATCATCCATTCACAAATGCATACACACTTATTCTTGCACATGCTCAGTAGGAGCTGGTGACTCAATATAACAAGACTGTTCACATTTTGGTAATGGAAGTAAATTGGAAAGTTGTTTAAAATGGCATGCTCTATCTGAATAATGAAAGTTTAATTTTGATTGAATTTCCCTTTAGTTGGCAGGAACTGGCAGATTTAATAATAGATAAGCCAGAATAAAAGTAAAAGTCAGTACCTGGAGATCCCAACCTGATACACAGAAAGTAGAACTGATGTTAATCTAGGAGCAGAGGAAGTTGTTTAGAGGTGAAGCTGCTCCGTATAATCAGTAGTGTCTGCAGAGAGAGGCAGAGAGAGAGATGCAAACGGCAGTAGCTAATGATGTCACACTGCAGCTAGGATCAGGCGTCTGGCTTGTATAACTGTCAATTCCTGAAGTTATAAAGTTGTATTAGCTGTTACTCAGATACAGGTTTGTTGCATAGAGGAGAAACTAAGTAGGAGAGATAAGGAATGTGGCAATAATTCCGACTGTTGACAATTCAAAAGAAGGCAGCTAAAGGCTGAGTGAGAGAGATCCATAACACATATGTGTCAATAGCAAAATCACTAAGCAATTTTAGTGAGGAGAGGAGGCCCTTATAAGCTGACAGAGTAGCAGAAGGTCAAGCCTCTTAAAGGAACAGGAATGGACATGACATAGTCTCCCCACAAAGGTAACCACAGCGTGGTTAAGGAGAAGGACGATCTGGATGTCGACTGTGGAACTTAGACACTAGACGCGGAGCAGATAAGTTGGTACAGGGCTCCCAAGAATCCTTTTCATGGCCATATCCTCTCCAATGAATGAGGTACTGCAATTGACAACGGAAGCGTCAGGAATCCAGGTTACTATGAACCTCATATTGCTTGTCAGGGACTGGAGGAGGCGAGGGTTGAGAAGAGTCGGAAGGAGGATCCATAAGACACAGTTTAACAAGTGATACATGGAAAGTAGGATGTATTTTATAAGTCTTGGGTAGTTGGAGAGTGAAAGTGTTTGGGTTGTTTATGGCAATGACCTTAAAAGGTCCAACAAATAATTTGCTGAGTTTCCTACTTGGAGTCTGGAGCCTGAGATGTTTTGAGGAGAGTCAGACCGAATCACCTATGGCGCAAGTTGGAGATCTCCGATATTTACGGTCATAATAGCATTTTTGTAGAGTTTGGGCATGTTTGATGTTGTCTTCAATAATGTTGGATGTCTGAGCAATAGAATTGGTGAGTTCGGAAACCGTAGGACAGGATGCTTCTGGGCTTGGTAACAGGTAATAGGATGGGTGAAATCCATAGTTAATGAAGAAAGGTGTGAACTGGGTAGTGGAATTGACAGAATTATTATAAGTGTCATGAGCGCTTCCGTTCATCGCCGTGTCGCCGCGGCTCCCGGAACTCCTCTGTGTCTCTGACGTCATGTTGCTTAGCAACATGACGCTTTCTCTCACACCCCTCTGATGACGGTTACGCTCTGCCCTTTAAATCTCGGCGGGAGATCTGAATCTGGGCCCGTTTGTTGTTTCCCTGGATTGTGAGTACCTTATCAGTTTTGTTCTTCTGTGTACCGACTTCTGCCTGCCTGACCAAGCCTCTTGCCTAATCCCTACTTGCTGATATTTGGACATTGACTTCTGCCTGCCTGACCTTGCCTGTAGCTATTACCCTTTTGCTGATACTTTGATGCCGACTTCTGCTTGCCTGACCCTGTCTTTTGCCAATACCTTTTGCTGATATTTGGATGCCGACTTCTGCCTGCCTGACCTTGCTTTGGCCTTTACCTTTAAACCTATTCTTTGTTAAACAACACCTGCTTAAAAGGGACATTTACTTTTACAAGCTGCAAAAGAGAACTTTGCCTTTCTGTTTGTTATACACCTGCTTAAAAGGGACATTTACTTTTACAAGCTGCAAAAGAGAACTTTGCCTTTCTGTTTGTTATACACCTGCTTAAAAGGGAAATTTACTTTTACAAGCTGCAAAAGAGAACTTTGCCTTTCTGTTTGTTATACACCTGCTTAAAAGGGACATTTACTTTTACAAGCTGCAAAAGAGAATTTTGCCTTTCTGTTTGTTATACACCTGCTTAAAAGGGACATTTACTTTTACAAGCTGCAAAAGAGAACTTTGCCTTTCTGTTTGTTATAAACCTGCTTAAAGGGACATTATACTTTTACAAGCTGCAAAAGAGAACTTTTCCTTTGTTTTACAAGCCTGCTAAAGAGGACCTTTTTCAGAAGCTTCAAGTAAGAGCATTTCCTTTTTGTTCTTTGAACTATTTAAAGGGACGTTTTATCCTTTGTGGCTTTCCTGCATTCTGGAACAATATTCATTTTTGTTATCTTCTAATCTGCTTCCTGAGTGGGTCACGTCCTGGATATTTCTCAGTGTGCTAGCGTGTGCTTTCAATTCACGCTAGCAGTTGGGTTACATCCCGGATTGATTCCTGAGCGGCTGACATTACAAACGGGCCATAAAAATGGACCCCACTGAATTATCTATGGCCGTGGCTCACCAGGGACAGCTCTTGGGTTCTCATGCCACTCACTTGCAGTCTCTGGACACTAAACTTGATCAAATTACTGCTCTATTACAAAATTTGGTTGCTACCGCACCTCCCAATCCTAATCCCAATCCAAATCCGATTGAGGCATTACCTCCTCCGATTCCTAACAATCAGTCTCAGGTACAACTAAGTCCCAGGATTCCTCTTCCGGATAAATATGATGGGAATCCTGAAGAATGTAGAGGCTTTTTGAATCAATGCCGTCTTCATTTCCGAAATAGCCCTACTCTCTTTGCTACTGCCTCTTCTAGAATCACGTTTCTTATTTCCTTAATGAAAGGAAAAGCCTTGGCTTGGGTGTCACCTTTGCTAGAAAAGAATGATCCTATACTGTTGGATGTTGATACATTTCTATCTACATTCTCAAACGTATTCGATAAACCAGGAAGGTCATCCGCTGCTGAAGCAACTCTCCTGGATTTACGTCAAGGAAATCAACCAGTCTCTCAATATGCAATTGAGTTCCGCACCCTTGCTTCTGAAACCACTTGGAATCAGGGAGCACTCAGAGCCGCTTTCCGTAAAGGACTTTCTGAGCGTCTCAAGGATGAATTGGTGTATCGTGAACTTCCAGAGTCCTTAGAAGCCTTAATAAATCTCTGTATCAGTCTCGACGCCAGGTTTCGTGAACGCCAACAAGAAAAGGATAGAACACAGAGGACTTCCACTCGAACTCCTTTTCGTTTAGCTCCTCGTTTTTCTAATCCAGTCACTCCAGCCTCTCCTACTACTGATCAGGCTGAACCCATGGAAGTAGGAAGTATAAAATTAACTGAGACTGAACGCTTAAGAAGACGGACTCTTGGCTTATGTCTGTACTGTGGCCTTAAAGGACATTTATTAAGGGATTGTCCTACTAGGCCAGTAAAAGCCAGGGCTTAACTCTAGTCCAGGGAACTGAGTTAAGCCAAAATAGTGGTCATTCCCTATACAAGAAACTCTTTGTTCCAGTAACTCTTCTAATTGGACATAAGAAGATCTATACCCAAGCTCTAATTGATTCTGGTGCTGGAGGTGTGTTCATTGACTCTACATTTGTTTCTACTCATTCTATACCCTTACTAAAGAAGGAGTATTCCATTTCAGTCTCTACGGTCAGTGGAGATCCTTTGGGTTCTGGATACATTCAGTTTTCTACTCAACCCTTAATCCTCACCGTAGGAATACTTCATTCTGAGACAATTTGTTTCGATGTCATTCCCACTCCGCAATTTCCCATTATCTTGGGATTACCCTGGCTCCAGATTCACAATCCCATTTTTTCTTGGACTTTCGGTGAACTCACTTCCTGGGGATCTACCTGCCAGACTATATGTCTTCAAAAGATTACTAAGTTACCACTCACTATTGCTCTCACAGTTGAAACTCCGGAATCCTTACCTATGCATTACCATGACTTTGTGGATGTCTTCTCCAAAAAAGAAGCGGAACGTCTTCCTCCTCATCGCCCTTTTGATTGTCCCATTGACCTCCTTCCTGGGGCTGCCTATCCTCGAGGCAAGACATATCCACTTTCTAAACCAGAAAACATGGCTCTGGAAGAATATATAAAAGACAATCTGGCTAGAGGATTTATTCGACCCTCCTCTTCCCCTGTAGGGGCTGGTTTCTTTTTTGTGGGAAAAAAGGATGGCGGATTAAGACCCTGTATTGATTATCGTGGATTGAATCAGATTACCATCAAGAACAGTTATCCTCTGCCCCTTATTCCTGAACTTTTTACTTATCTTCAGGGAGCCACCATTTTCACCAAACTCGACCTACGTGGTGCATACAACTTGATCCGTATACGCAAAGGAGATGAGTGGAAGACTGCCTTTAACACTCGATTTGGGCATTATGAATATTTGGTCATGCCCTTCGGGCTATGCAATGCTCCGGCGGTTTTCCAGCATTTTGTAAATGAGATCTTTCGTGATTTTTTGAATATTTTTGTTATTATATATCTGGACGACATCTTAATTTTTTCTCAGAACCACCAAGATCATGTGCACCACGTCAAGAAAGTACTTCAACGTCTAAGAGAATTCCATCTGTTTGCTAAACTGGAGAAATGTTCTTTCCATCAAAAATCCATACCCTTTCTGGGTTATGTAATATCGGCATCTGGATTCGAAATGGACCCTACTAAACTTTCTGCCATTTTGGATTGGCCTAGACCTGATTCTTTGAAGGCTTTACAACGTTTCCTAGGCTTCGCCAATTATTACAGAAAGTTCATCAAGAATTTTGCTACTATTACTTCTCCTCTTACTTCTCTCACAAGAAAAGGACAAAACTGTAAAGTATGGCCGTCTGAGGCTATAGAAGCTTTTGAATCTCTCAAAGAAGCTTTTTCCTCAGCTCCTATCCTTCGTCATCCAAATCCTGAGTTTCAATTTATTCTGGAGGTGGATGCTTCCTCTGTTGCTGCTGGAGCGGTTCTGTCTCAACGAATACCAGAGACTGGAAGGATTCATCCTGTTGCTTTTTTCTCTAAAAAATTCACTCCTTCCGAATTTAACTATGACGTAGGGAATAAAGAGTTGCTTGCCATCAAGATGGCATTGGATGAATGGAGACGTTGGCTGGAAGGTACTTCTTTGCCATTTACTATACTTACTGATCATAAGAACCTTCTGTATCTCCAAACAGCCAAACGACTAAATTCCAGGCAAGCACGCTGGTCCTTATTCTTCTCTCGGTTTCATTATAATTTGTCTTACATACCTGGATCAAAAAATATTAAAGCAGACGCACTTTCCAGACAATTTCAAGATACCCCAGTTCCTGAGTCTGGTACCATTCTCCAACCTCATGAAGTCATTGCCCAGTTAACAACTTCTTGGTTACAAGAATTACAGTCCGCTCAAGAGCATCTTCCTTTGTCCTGTAAACCTCCCAATGGTTTACTCTTTGTTCCTGAACGCCTTCGTTCCAAGATTTTATTTTGGGCTCATGATAGTCCCCTTTCTGGACATCCTGGCATCAGTATTACCACTCGAAACCTCAAACAACATGTCTGGTGGCCTACACTCTCTCAAGATGTGAAGGATTACGTCTCAGTATGCACACAATGTGCCATGAACAAAACTCCACGCCAACTTCCTTCAGGATTACTCCAACCATTGCCTATACCTCACCAGCCTTGGACTCACGTATCCATGGACTTTATTACCGATCTTCCCTTGTCCACTGGGAACAATACTATCTGGGTGGTGGTCGACAGGTTCACTAAGACGGCTCATTTTGTACCCTTGCCAGGATTACCATCTGCCAAAAGACTCTCTGAACTTTTTATTCTACATATTGTAAGAATCCATGGATTTCCTCTAGATATTGTTTCAGATAGAGGGGTACAATTCGTTTCTCGATTTTGGAGGTCACTTTGTAAACATTTTTGGTACTACTATATCTCTCTCTACTTCTCACCACCCACAATCGAATGGTCAGACTGAAAGAGTAAACCAGTGTCTTGAAACATATCTTAGACATTATGTGGATCATTATCATTCAAACTGGACTTCTTACCTTCCTTTGGCTGAATTGGCCCATAATGCCCGGTACAATTCCTCCCTTCAGACTTCTCCTTTTCATGCAGCTTACGGATATCAGCCTAGGACATTCCCTTTGCATACTTCCTCCACAGTGAATCCTGCTTCTGATCTTACAGCCCGAAGATTAACTCGACATTGGCAGAAGATACATCGTATTCTTTCTGTAACTTCTAGACGTTACAAGTTCTTTTCGGATCTTCGACGGAAAAAGGCTCCCAAATATCGCCCTGGTGATAAAGTTTGGATTTCCTCTCGATTTCTTCGCCTGAAACAACCTTCTAACAAATTGGGACCACGATATGTGGGTCCTTTCCGAATACTGGGTCAGGTATGTTCCACTGCTTATCGGGTAGCTTTACCCAAGTCTCTCAAAGTCCATCCGGTATTTCATGTTTCTCTTTTAAAACCTGTGATGTTTAACAGGTATTCTAAGCCTTTTTCTAAACCTCCACCGTTATTGGTGCATGGACATCCTGAGTTTGAGATCAGCCATATTCTAGATTCCAAATTGCGGGGCAAGAAATTGTATTATCTCATTCATTGGAAGGGTTATCCAGTCACGGAACGTTCTTGGGAACCTGCTCATCAAGTAAATGCTCCTATATTGGTCAAGTCCTTCCACAAGACTCATCCTGATAGACCTGGTCCTGTCCCCCGGAGGGGTCCTTGAGGAGGGGGTGCTGTCATGAGCGCTTCCGTTCATCGCCGTGTCGCCGCGGCTCCCGGAACTCCTCTGTGTCTCTGACGTCATGTTGCTTAGCAACATGACGCTTTCTCTCACACCCCTCTGATGACGGTTACGCTCTGCCCTTTAAATCTCGGCGGGAGATCTGAATCTGGGCCCGTTTGTTGTTTCCCTGGATTGTGAGTACCTTATCAGTTTTGTTCTTCTGTGTACCGACTTCTGCCTGCCTGACCAAGCCTCTTGCCTAATCCCTACTTGCTGATATTTGGACATTGACTTCTGCCTGCCTGACCTTGCCTGTAGCTATTACCCTTTTGCTGATACTTTGATGCCGACTTCTGCTTGCCTGACCCTGTCTTTTGCCAATACCTTTTGCTGATATTTGGATGCCGACTTCTGCCTGCCTGACCTTGCTTTGGCCTTTACCTTTAAACCTATTCTTTGTTAAACAACACCTGCTTAAAAGGGACATTTACTTTTACAAGCTGCAAAAGAGAACTTTGCCTTTCTGTTTGTTATACACCTGCTTAAAAGGGACATTTACTTTTACAAGCTGCAAAAGAGAACTTTGCCTTTCTGTTTGTTATACACCTGCTTAAAAGGGACATTTACTTTTACAAGCTGCAAAAGAGAACTTTGCCTTTCTGTTTGTTATACACCTGCTTAAAAGGGACATTTACTTTTACAAGCTGCAAAAGAGAATTTTGCCTTTCTGTTTGTTATACACCTGCTTAAAAGGGACATTTACTTTTACAAGCTGCAAAAGAGAACTTTGCCTTTCTGTTTGTTATAAACCTGCTTAAAGGGACATTATACTTTTACAAGCTGCAAAAGAGAACTTTTCCTTTGTTTTACAAGCCTGCTAAAGAGGACCTTTTTCAGAAGCTTCAAGTAAGAGCATTTCCTTTTTGTTCTTTGAACTATTTAAAGGGACGTTTTATCCTTTGTGGCTTTCCTGCATTCTGGAACAATATTCATTTTTGTTATCTTCTAATCTGCTTCCTGAGTGGGTCACGTCCTGGATATTTCTCAGTGTGCTAGCGTGTGCTTTCAATTCACGCTAGCAGTTGGGTTACATCCCGGATTGATTCCTGAGCGGCTGACAATAAGAGAATTCAGCTTGTGGGAGTTTAGAAGCCCAATCATCTTGAGTGTGAGAACAGAAGCATCGTAAATACTGCTCCAACCACTGGTTGGTCCTCTCGGTTTGGCCATTCGTCTGCGGATGGTAAGCAGTACTGAGACATTGTTGTATCTGAAGTGTTTTACAGAGATGCATCCAGAATTTAGACGTGAACTGAGATCCATGATCTGTGACTATAAAATCAGGTAAGCCATGTAGTTTGACTACATTATATAAGAAAAGTTCAGCAGTTTGTGGTGCAGTGGGCAAACATCTATAAGGTAAGAAATGTGCCATTTTAGAAAATGAATCTACTGTCACCAGTATAGTATTATAACCAGAGGATCGAGATAGATCCACAATGAAATCCATGGCAATCTGGCTCCAGGGCCTTTTAGGTACAGGCAGAGATTGCAGAAGTCCAGCTGGATGTTGTCTTGATGCCTTGGAAGTAGAGCAAATGAGACAACAGGATATATAATCCTTAATATGAGAATTCATTGCTGGCCACCAATAGGATCTTCTAATCAATTATTTAGTCTTGTGATACCCCAAATGTCCTACTAATGGAGAATCGGGACAAGCTTTTAGAATGTCTGTTCTATAGGTCGTTGGAACATGTATGCTGTCCTTGTAAAAGAAGAGACCATTGGTATCTTGATGCAGCAGATGTTCGGGTTTGGAAACATCTGTAACTTGATCGATGATGAAAGTCGAATTGACATCTATGGTTAGTCCTGCAAAGCATTACTTTGGATAACAGAGCCTTCTTGAGTTGCGTAGGTTGGTCTTTTGTATTTCCTAGAAAGAGCGTCAGCTTTCCCGTTTTTAGAACCTGGACGATATGTGATCAAGAAATGGAAACGAGAGAAATAAAGTTTCCATCTTAATTGCCAGGAGGACAAGGTTTTATTATTTTGTAGGTATTGCAGATTCTTATGATCTGTATAAATGATGATCGGAAGGGAAGTCCCTTCAAGTAAATGACGCCAGTTATCGAAGGATACCTTAATGGCGAGAAGTTCCTTTTCTCCTACTGGGTGGTTGCGCTCAGCAGCTGTCAATACTCTTGAAAGGTATATCACTGGGTAGATGGGTTCTTTGAAAGATTTCTTTTGTGAAAGTACTGCCCCGATAGCATAGTCCGAGGCATCAACTTCTAAGATGAACTGGTGAGTGGGGTCAGGTAGTTGGAGAACAGGGGCTGAGGTAGATTTGATTTTTAATAAATCAAATGCTTTTTGTGCTTCATCATTCCATTTAAAAGGTAGGATCTTCTTAGTCAGATCAGTTAGTGGTTTAGCTAACTGAGCAAAATTCTTTATAAATTTTCGGTAGTAGTTAGAAAACCCAAGGAAACGCTGAACCTCTTTCCTTGTCGATGGGATATCCCAGTGTTGTATCGCCTTTACCTTATCTGATTGCATTTGGACTCCGTTTGGTGTGATATGATAACCTAAAAAAGATATTTCCTCAGTATCGAAGACACATTTTTCAAATTTGGCGTATAATTGATGAGATCTGAGTCTGGATAGAACAGTTCTTACATGTTTTATATGATCCTGTAGGGAATTGGAAAAGATAAGGATGTTGTTGAGATACACAACAATGTAAATGTCCAATATGTCTATGAAGAGGTCATTAATATAATATTGGAAAGTTGCCGGAGCATTGCAGAGACCGAATGGCATCACCGTATACTCGTATAGACCATATCTGGTCCTGAATGCGGTGAGCCATCCGTCTCCTTCTCTACCCCTTATTAAATTTTAGGCGCCCCTCAAATCCAATTTCATGTAAACTTTTGAACCTTGTAATTTCTCAATTAACTCTGGTATCAGAGGGAGTGGGTATCTATTTTTATTGTTCTTTTATTTAGTTCCCTGTAGTCGATAATTGGCCTATGAGATCCGTCCTTATTCCTCACAAAAATATGCCAGCCCCTGCTGGAGAGGTTTATGGTCGGATAAATCCTTTCTGTAGGTTTTCATCAATGTAAGTTTTCAGGTGTGCTAGTTCTGGTGTAGAGAGAGGATAGATATGTCCAAAAGGTACGGTAGCCCCAGGTATGAGGTCTATAGGACAGTCATACGGCCTGTGAGGAGGTAATGTCTGAGCCTCTTTTTTATCAAAGACATCCCTAAAATCAGCATAGTGTGCAGGTAGGGAATCTATTGAAACCTGTAATACAAGTGAAGATATGTTGCAAGTATTGTTGCAGTAATTAGATGTAAGTGTGACAGTAAGATCATTCCAGTTTAATTCTGGTTGATGAAGTCTCAACCAGTTGATTCCTAGTACTACAGGGAATATCGGTGAGGGTATAATGTCTAAAGAAAGGTATTCCTTATGACCTGAGCTTGTAGTAACTAAAAGTGGTACGGTTTGATGGGTTATAGGGCCGGAAGCTAATTTTGAACCATCAATAACATTAAGAGACACAGGGTTATGATTAGGAAAAAACGAAATTTTATTAGAATGAACAATTCGTTGATCTATGAAGTTGCCACACGCTCCTGTGTCGAGAATGGCTTCAATGGGTAGTCGTTGTTGGTCCCACTGTAGAGATAAAGGGAGTTTAGAATTCTAGTGGTTAGACATTGCATCTTATGTTGGTACTTACCAGTCTTGTTCCTACGGAGGATAGGTCAATCCTTAACTTCATGGTCTTTAGAGGAGCAGTACATGCATAGGTTAAGGTAACAACGGCTGTTCCTTTCCTCCTGGGAGAGTGGTGATTTGATGAATTCTATCTCCATAGGAGTATCCGCAGAAGTGTTTTGGTGAGTAGTAGGTATGGGTGTTCTTCTGCTAGCTCCGTCTATAGGATGTTTTTCAGATCTCCTCTCCCTTAGGCGTCTATCAATGCTTATGATCAAGGTGTATAAGGCCTCCAGGGAATCAGGAATTCCTATCCATGACAATTCATCTTTTAGCTCTTCGGACAGACCTAAACAAAATTGGTTCCTAAGTGATATCTGATTCCATTGGGAATACTTGAACCATCTTTTAAATTGGGCAATATAATCTTCTACTGGCAGTCTAGACTGTTTTAGAGCCCTTAATGCTGATTTGGCGGTTATTTATTTTTAAGGATCCTCATAAAGAGAGGACATTGCATTGATGAATTGTTCCAGGGAATCTAGTATGGGATCTTGATTTTCGAAATAAGAGTCTGCCCTTACCCTGGGCTCACCCCTGAGATAGGATATAATAGTTAAGACTCTTTGGAGGCCAGTGGAGTAAGTTTTGGGTTTTAACTGGAAAAGGAGAAGGCAGGCATTTTTAAACTACCTAAACTCTGCCCGGTTACCAGAGAATTTTTCTGGTGGTGATACATGAGGCTCAGGAAGATTTTCTTTGTTTTGTCTCTGGGCTATAGTATCATTGAGATGAGTTTTCAGATTTTGGTTTTCAAACTGTAGTTCCCTTAGACCGTGTGTTAATGTACCAACTCCTTGAGTGAGTGCAGCAACATGATTGGTTAATTCAACTGGATCCATGTTTGAGGCTTAGTGATTATGTTCAGGCAAAATTAAGAATCAACACCCCTAGGGAAGATATTAACAATTTAGCCTGAGGTAAATACTTGGATCTCAGCTGTTGAATTAATAGTTGGTAAATGTAATTATGATAGTGTGACAGGCTATAACAAGGATAATGCAAACAAATGTTTTAACATGTTTTTAGACTGTCTTAGTATTGCCAAAAGAGAACTTAGTGTTAGTATATAGCAAACACTATAGTAAGCTTAGTTGGCAGGAACTGGCAGATTTAATAATAGCTAAGCCAGAATAAAAGTAAAAGTCAGTACCTGGAGATCCCAACCTGATACACAGAAAGTAGAATTGATGTTAATCCAGGAACAGAGGAAGTTGTTTAGAGGTGAAGCTGCTCCGTATAATCAGTAGGGTCTGCGGAGAGAGGCAGAGAGAGAGATGCAAACGGCAGTAGCTGATGATGTCACGCTGCAGCTAGGATCAGGCGTCTGGCTTGTATAACTGTCAATTCCTGAAGTTATAAAGTTGTATTAGCTGTTACTCAGATACAGGTTTGTTGCATAGAGGAGAAACTAAGCAGGAGAGATAAGGAATGTGGCAATAATTCCGACTTTTGACAGTTCAAAAGAAGGCAGCTAACGGCTGAGTGAGAGAGATCGATAACACATATGTGTCAGTAGCAAAATCACTAAGCAATGTTAGTGAGGAGAGGAGGGTCTTATAAGCAGACAGAGTAGCAGAAGGTCAAGCCTCTTAAAGGAACAGTAATGGACATGACAGTAGGGCATTGCCCTAAAGAAATCAGCTCTTTTGCTAACAAAAATACAAAGACCCACTAACATTACAAACCCCCACCCCACCAAACCCACAAAAAAAAAATGATCTAAAAAAAACCTAATATACCCATTGCCCTTAAAAGGGCATTTGTTCTAACCCCTCTTTAGGTACTCACAGTTGCTGAAGTTCCACTTGAACTATCTTCATCCCGGCGGCTCCATCTTCATCCAGACGGCTCCATCTTCATCCATCGCAGGACCGGTATCTTCTTCAGCCCTTCATCCCTGCGGAGGCAGAGCGGTCAATGTGCGGAGGCGGAGGTCCAGGCAAAGGTCCAAGGTGGAGGTCCAGGCGAAGGTCCAAGGCGGAGGTCCAAGGCGGAGGTCCATTGATCCAATGTGGAGGTCCTCTTCATGTGATTGTCCACCGCATACTGAGGATTCAAATGCAAGGTACCCCTTTTATACTGGGGGTACTATTGCATTCCTATTGGCTGAAAAATGTAAATCAGTGAAAAGGAATTAGAGCTGAAAGTAACAAGCTGATACAATGTTTACTTTTGATAGTCCATGTTGTGAGCTAAAAGCGGGATTGTGAGAGTCTGCTCCCAAAAGTAAAAAACCCCAAATAGGATAGTATCAAAACTGTTCAGAAAACTCGATTGTGCTCCCTGACACAGGAGAAGTGGCAATAGTTGATTTCACTCCAATATAGGGTATTGTATGCAGTACGTCTTATTGAAACATATTCAATGTATAGATATACCGTAATAGGTTGAAGCCCAGGGGATCCTACTCACCAGAATACAAAAGCTATAATGTAATAACTGCTTTCTCTGACCTTACTCCTTGTTCCAGCAAGAAACTGTTTGGCTTGGCGTTCTCACAGCCATTTTCAGTCCTCTGACGTGTTACTGTCACATGTTAGTTTACTCCACCAATCCAAAAGTTCAGATTACCGGCATTAGTAGTTCAGATCCTCAATACAGGACAGCACTTTAATCGTTTTTCCTTTCTGTTGTTTATGCCATTCGTGGGTATCCAGAAAACAAGTGTCACTGTATATCTTTAGTGATCAGTCTAAGAGCGTTCATCAGTTCTTGCTCTTGAGTACAATGTCAGTTAAAATATCAATACTTACAACAAAATCTCATAAAATGCTGGCCAGCTACACAGGACTGCTTATCTACGCATTTCAGCACAACGTTTTTTTCAAGATAAGCCTGTGTACTTCCTTTAACCCTTATATACCCCATTTCTTAAAGGGGCAGAACTCTTTCTCCTTATTTTCTATGTTGATTATTTATTCCATATCCCTAATTGGAGTAAGTTAATGGACATGATAACTTCTTAGGGTTTCTTTTGCAAGTAGATTTTTTGTGTTAAAAGAGAAGAGCAGTGTCTTTATTTATCCTTTGGGATAATTACAGGTATTATATTATATCATCCTCTATGGAAGCGGATTACACTAATTAGCACAAAAATCATTATAAATATATTAATTACAATACTTCAAAATAATAAATATTTATAACTAGAGCTGAAAATATAATTACAATTTTAATCATTACTCTTTGCAGGGTAAACTTAGGTTTCAGTACATTCTTGAAGATAAATCGAACACTTATTTTCCTTTTAGTACGAACTATCCAAGCATACCTATTAACATATCTATATATATATATATATATATATATATATATATATATATATATATATATATATATATATATATATATATATATATATATATATATATATATAAAATCTAGAATATATAAAATATTAAAATTCCTAACAAACAATAGACTCTTGTAAAATAATTTATAGACATTATTCTCGATCAAATGATATACTAAAGTAACGGATTCAAATAAAGGGATTTAAATCTAATTCCTAGGGGATCAAGTATCTTAAAATTAAATATTAGTTCAATCTTTAATAATTTATTGTTAAGGTCTCCACCTCTCCAATCGCATCTGATCTTCCTTATGCCCCAATATTTCAATCCCTTTAGATTTTGGCTATGTACCTCTTTGAAATGCTTTGAGAGTAAATGCCCTTCAAATCCGTGTTCTATATTAAGGAGATGCTCTCTAATTCTATCTCTCAGCATACGTGAGGTCTCACCTAATGTCAACAATTTGCCTTTCACTATCCCTTTAAGGCAATATCTCCTCCCCTAACACATTCCTATTTAGTCACCTCTTTTCCCAGAAATCATTGCTTGATTATTGAATGAGGAATAGAAGACCACTACCAGTCTCTCTATCTCTTTACATTAAGAAGCCTTACTACATCCTGACATTGAGTGTGACATTAACTATTATTTATTTAATTCCTATATCATATAGGGACTTCTGGCTTATGTGTTTATACTCCTATGAATTCTGGAGTTTACTCGCTGCCTTAATCTTCAGCTGCGTGAATCTGCAGCACTCTGTGGATCTAACCGGAACGGACTGACAGGCAGTGGGTGACGTCATCACCGCTCTCACTGCGCACCACACCGGAGTCGAAGGCTCTCTGATCACTCTGATCGCTGCTCACCCGCTCTTTCACTGGACGCACTAGAACTCTTTGCTTCTAGTGACACAGCTAACCTCTGTAACTTCACGGTCAGCTCTTGAATCAGGTATGTGCACCAACGTAAACTATAGTAGCATGCTAGGACAAAACTAAATTCGTAATGCATTACTGAATACTCTATCTACTCTGTGGAACTATAATTTCCTAACAAGATTCACAAAATCCATTCTGGGATCACTAAAGGAATATAATTAAGATCATCTCTTTATATTTTATACAAATTATGTATCTATTTCCCAATAACTCTAATTATTTTTGTATGAGTTATTGTGTAGTATTGCACTTAACCACCAATGTTGATATGTCAAATCTGGTCATTTATTACATTTAAAAAGTATTCATTTTTTCTCAAAACTCACTAATTAGAGTTAATCATTACTTCTGAGAGGCATAGAAGTGGCATTTATCACGAATCTATAATAAACTTTGTAATCATACAGGTACCTAATACCTAAATCATGGTATTATTGGAGATTATGATTGCATACATTTTAACACATCAAAACCTGAAACATTGTTCTTTAATCTAAAACTGTTTATCTCACAGAATAATCAAGCCTGTAAAATAAACAAATTTTTTTTTGTAGATTCTGATTTTTAGGCCATTATGGATCCCATAGAAATGGCAAATCAAGTCACCACTTTAAATCAAAAGGTGGAAATTTTGGCTCAAGGATTAACTGAATTAAAAAATGAGAACAGCAGTCTAAAACAAATTATAAATGAATTAGTGACCCAAAAAGCCAACGAGACACCCGAACCACAGGTTAATTCCCCAACACCTTTCGCTGGAGACCGCACGAAATTTCGTGAATATAAGAACGCTTGTTTACTTCTATTCACTTTGAAACCTCGTACCTACCGTACTGAAAAGATCAAGGTTTTTACTGCTATATCCTACCTAACTGGGGAGCCAAGAGTTTGGGCCGACAGATTCCTTGAGACAGAGGATCCAATTCTGAATTCCCTAGAGAACTTCTTCCAAACAATGGCCATCCTTTATGATGATATAAACAAACAACAAACTGCCGAACACAGACTAAGAACCCTTAAACAGGGAAAAAGACCAGTGGAAGATTATATAGCGGATTTTCAGCTATGGGCCACGGATTCAGAGTGGAACACAGTCAGTTTGAAGAACCAGTTCCGTATAGGACTATCTGAATATTTAAAGGATGAACTGTCTAGGGTAGAGTTCCCTGACAGTTTAGATGCTTTGATTAAATTATGCATTTCCATGGATAGGAGGTTTCGTGAAAGGAAGACTGAAAAGCATTCATATGAAACAACACCCAAAAGATCATTCCATACTTTTCAAGAAAAAACCTACACGAATCCTATACCAATGGAAATAGGTACCATTTGTGGACCTTTATCCCAGGAAGAAAAACAAAGGAGAAGATCAGCAAATCTTTGCTTATATTGTGCAAACAAAGATCACGATGTTGCCACCTGTCCTATCCTAACTCGTCAGAAGAAGGGTAAGTTAACTTATAATTGTGCATGTGAAAAACAGAAACACCCTTCACACTTATCCTTAACATTGTCTTTACAGTGGGACAATCAACAACTTCAGAACGAAGCCATTATTGATTCCGGTGCTGATGGTATATTTCTTGTTGAGTCAATAGTAAAACACAATAAAATTCCAATTCTGCAGAAAACCTCTCCTGTTTTTGTAAGGGTAATAGATGGTACCCAGATCTTAAAGGGTCCTATCACTCACCACACAATACCATTGTTAACCATCTCACCAGATGGACACAAAGAATATCTAACATACAATATTATTCCAAGTTCAATTCATCCCATAGTTCTTGGCCTAGCATGGTTACAAAAACATAACCCATCCATAGATTGGTCCCAAAATAATGTTACCTTCACCTCACAATTTTGTTTAGAGACATGTTATCCATATGTAAATATTGGACACATAGGCTCTGCAATACCACATGAATATTATGAATTTAATGATGTCTTTAACTTAAAAAATGCTGAATCACTACCACCTCATAGGCATTTTGATTGTCCGATTGACACCAAACCTGGGGTAGAAATACCGTCAGGAAAAATTTTCCCACTGTCACAAAAAGAATTGAATCATCTAAGAGATTATTTAGATGAAAACCTAAGAAAAGGTTTTATTTCCCCATCATCCTCACCAGTAGCTTCTGCAATCTTCTTTGTCACTAACAAAGATGGCACTCTCAGACCTATAATAGATTACCGCGCACTAAACGCAGTAACCATAAAAAATAGATACCCATTACCACTCATCCCGGAAATAATTGAACGTCTCACTGGAGCAACCATATTCACTAAACTAGATCTAAAAGGTGCATACAATTTAATACGAATGAGATCCGGTGATGAGTGGAAAACAGCATTTAAAACAAGATACGGGTTATTTCAATACAACGTTATGCCTTTTGGTCTAACGAATGCTCCTGCCACATTCCAGTTCTTTATAAATGAAATCTTCAAAGAATTAATGGATGTGTGCGTAATTGTATATTTGGATGATATACTTGTTTATTCAAAATCTATAGAAGAACATAGGAAACATGTAAGATGGGTTCTTTCAACACTACGTGATCATCAGTTATACGCCAAAATGGAAAAATGCCAATTCCACAAAGATACCATTAAATTTTTGGGATATGTAATTTCTCCCAAAGGTATAGAGATGGATCAGGAAAAGGTCACAGCCATAATCAATTGGCAAACACCCACTACCTTGAAATCCCTTCAACGATTTCTAGGATTTTCAAATTTTTACAGAAAATTCATAAATCATTATTCAACCATTGTTCAGCCCTTAACCCGACTAACAGGAAAACAAAAATTTGTTTGGGATACCAAGGCAGAACATGCCTTTCACACTTTAAAGGAGAAATTCACAACAGCTCCTATCTTAAGTTTACCCAATCCAGACTTGTTATACACTTTACAGGTAGATGCTTCCAATGTTGGAATTGGAGCTATTCTCTTACAACCTGGAAACCAAGATAATCATCTCCATCCTATCGCCTATTTTTCTCGCAGACTAACTCCTGCCGAGTCAAACTATTCTATAGGCGATAAGGAACTACTTGCGATGAAATCAGCAATGGAGCATTGGCGACATCTCTTGGAGGGAACCACAATCCCTTTCCAGGTTTATACAGATCATAAAAATCTTCAATATTTGAAGAAAAATAAAACTCTCTCTTCAAGACAGGTTCGGTGGGCTCTGTTTCTGGATAGGTTTAACTTTTTACTTACCCACATACCAGGTACAAAGAATGTTACAGCAGACGCTTTGTCCCGGTCATTTGATTCAACTGAAGACACTCAAACTACGGCCTATATTATTCCACCAACTAAAATCATTGCTGCAGCAGTCTTAGAGACATCTGACTTATACCAAGCACAACATTTGGATCCTGACATCCCACCAATTTGTACTCCTGATTCTGAATCTGGTTTATATTTGAATGATGGTTTGATATATGTTCCATCAACTCTAAGGAACCAGATCATTCAACAACATCACGATACCCCTTTAGCCGGACATCCAGGCATAGGTAAAACTACTGACCTTATCAGTAGAGAATACTGGTGGCCACAAATGAAGGCTGACATCCACACTTATATAATAAATTGTCAAATCTGCGCAAAGAAAAAGAAGGAACATCATAAACCTTACAGACTTTTATTGCCTTTACCCATACCCATAAAACCTTGGGATATGATAGCAATTGATTTTATTGTAGACTTACCCATCTCCAATGGTCACAATACCATAATGGTTGTAGTAGACCATTTAACTAAATTGGCTCATTTCATTCCATTAAAGAGAACACCAACTGCATACACAACTGCAAAAGTCTTCCATAGTCATATTGTTAAATTACATGGTTTACCAGCCTCCATTGTAACAGATCGTGGATGTCAATTCACCTCCAAATTTTGGAAATATTTATGCAAGACCTTGCAGATCACATTACGACTCACAACTGCTTTCCATCCTCAGTCAAATGGTCTAACGGAACGTTTAAACCAGACTCTCGAACAATATCTGAGATGTTTCATATCATCTCAACAAGATGATTGGTATGATTACTTACCTAGTGCTGAATTCGCCTACAATAATTCAGTCAACTCTTCATCCAAAATCTCTCCATTTTTCGCTACTTATGGTTTTCATCCACATACTTATCCTAACTCACTAACATGTTCTCAATCTCCATCAGTATCCAATTACACTGAATCTTTGAAAAACGTCATGGAATCATTACAAGAACATCTTGTAACTGCTAAAGAAACTCAGAAGAAATATTTTGACAAGAAAAGATTACCATCACCAGAATACAAACCTCAAGATATGGTATGGTTATCTACGAGGAACCTCAAGTTACCGGTCCCGAGTAAAAAACTAGCGGATCAGTACATTGGTCCATTCCCAATTCTCAAGATAATTAATGAGAATGCGGTGACATTAAAATTACCTCCCACTATGAGAATTCACCCCTCGGTCCATGTATCATTACTAAAACCGTTCATAGGTACCGTAATTCCTTCTACTGATATCCACACCTTACCTGATCCTCTGGATTATGAAGTTGATGAGATCCTGGACTCTAGAATTCGTAGGAGGAAGCTTGAGTACCTGGTACATTGGAAGGATTATGGTGATGATGAGAACTCGTGGGTCCTTTTACGTGACTTAAATGCTCCTGATTTGTTGAGGGAGTTTCATGTTCGTTATCCCTGTAAACCTGGTCCTCAGGTTGCTGGGAGGGGCTCTTGAATGGGGGGATCTGTCAACAATTTGCCTTTCACTATTCCTTTAAGGCAAGATCTCCTCCCCTAACACATTCCTATTTAGTCACCTCTTTTCCCAGAAATCATTGCTTGATTATTGAATGAGGAATAGAAGACCACTACCAGTCTCTCTATCTCTTTACATTAAGAAGCCTTACTACATCCTGACATTGAGTGTGACATTAACTATTATTTATTTAATTCCTATATCATATAGGGACTTCTGGCTTATGTGTTTATACTCCTATGAATTCTGGAGTTTACTCGCTGCCTTAATCTTCAGCTGCGTGAATCTGCAGCACTCTGTGGATCTAACCGGAACGGACTGACAGGCAGTGGGTGACGTCATCACCGCTCTAACTGCGCACCACGCCGGAGTCGAAGGCTCTCTGATCACTCTGATTGCTGCTCACCCACTCTTTCACTGGACGCACTAGAACTCTTTGCTTCTAGTGACACAGCTAACCTCTGTAACTTCACGGTCAGCTCTTGAATCAGGTATGTGCACCAACGTAAACTATAGTAGCATGCTAGGACAAAACTAAATTCGTAATGCATTACTGAATACTCTATCTAGCCTGTGGAACTATAATTTCCTAACAAGATTCACAAAATCCATTCTGGGATCACTAAAGGAATATAATTAAGATCATCTCTTTATATTTTATACAAATTATGTATCTATTTCCCAATAACTCTAATTATTTTTGTATGAGTTATTGTGTAGTATTGCACTTAACCACCAATGTTGATATGTCAAATCTGGTCATTTATTACATTTAAAAAGTATTCATTTTTTCTCAAAACTCACTAATTAGAGTTAATCATTACTTCTGAGAGGCATAGAAGTGGCATTTATCACGAATCTATAATAAACTTTGTAATCATACAGGTACCTAATACCTAAATCATGGTATTATTGGAGATTATGATTGCATACATTTTAACACATCAAAACCTGAAACATTGTTCTTTAATCTAAAACTGTTTATCTCACACCTAAATACTGTTTCTTACATGGGCATTCAATTAAATATACCAAGTTTCTATCTGAACATTTTATTTGATTTCGAATTCTGTATTCTTTGTTTGTTACTATTGATTTAACACTTTTTGTTTTATAGCTGTGCTTGCAAGCTTTACAGCTTATGCAGGGAAAATAACCCTCTATGTTATTCCCTCTTAAATCTACATCTTTACCCACCATTTTTTGGGGGTTAAAGGAAGTGCAGGGTGATTAGCCTGGAGCGTAGCTAAGGGTTAAGGCCTGGTTGAGTGGGTGCTGCTGCTGTGTGTTTATTGGTTACAATGTTGCATTGTTTGGGAGGGGTTTACTCACCTTATATATGGGATAAACAGGGAGTCCACTTCCTCTTTGTTCCGGTGGATTCCTGGTAGCTCTTTCTACAGCACGACTTCCAGCAGAATTCCAATAGAGGGCGAACCTGTGGAGTGGGAAGAGATGGATCTTGAGGAGATCAAATGGGTCGCACCATCCTCATCAGGGACTATCACGGTGGGTCAGGGCCATGTTTCTGGACTTTCAATTTCCACTTCCCCTTCGGTTGGGGAGGGTAGCCCAACCTTGTTCCCTTCTCCTGGACGGGAGGAGTGGGTCGAGGAGACTAGGCCTGCCCAGGCTTATCAGCCAGTGGGCCTGGGCCTTCAGCCCGTGGTCGCGGGGGTGCTGGGCCTGAGGTGCGTGGTGTGGGAGCGGGCCTCAGGCAGGGGTCCCAAAGGGTAGGAGCTAGAGGGTCCCAAGAGAGCTCAGGTTTCCAGTCAAGGGAGGGCTTGGTAGGCCCGGTAATCGGTGGTGTGGGTAGTGGGAGCGCTGCGGCCTTACCTGCCCTGGTGGTCCTTTCCGGGAATCCGTCACGACAGGGGTTGTGCTTCTGCAGTCCGTGGCGTCGGTCCTCGTGGTGGTGTCATCATTGAGTGCGGCGGTAGGGCAGTCCCAGGCTCCGATTCCAGGTGGTGTGCAGGCCTCGGTTCGGTCTTCGTCATTTTCCCCATCCAAGATGGCCACCTCTTCGACTTCTGGTTTCGTTGTGTGGTCCGACGTCACTTCCGGTAACATCACTTCCGCCTGCGGCAGTCATATCTTGGGCGTCGGGCAGAGCGGATCGCCCCCCTTGGTCTTTGGAGGTAAGAAGGGAGTACCACGGGGGGGAACGCACTCTGGGGGGCATGCCTGTTAGTCATCAGGAGGACAAGGGGGAACATTCAAGGCTTGTGGGGGGCATGGCTGTGTTTAGACAAGGAGCAAGTGTGGCTCAAGATGCGGGGCAGCAAGTGCATCCGGGGGGGCCTGAAGGGGGTACACAGCAAGGTGTCCGTACTAGGGCTTCGGCTAGAGCTGGCAAAAAAGGAGGGGAGGCCATTAGGGCACCCTCCTTGCACTTGCGGCCTAATTCAGGTGGTAGTAGGGCCAGGGCAGTCCCCACACGCACTGCAGCAAAAGGAAAAGGAAAGGCCCCTGTGGCTAAAGCAGGGCCTAAGGGGTCTCGCACAACTGTGACCCCTGATAGGGATGCTGCTGGCTCAGAGCCGCAAGCGGAAGGCCTGCAGGGTTCGGTATTGCTCAGCAGGACCACAGCAGCCCTAGGAGTCGTGGCTCAGGGGCCCAGGCAGCCCCTGCGCTTTCGACGGCAACAAGGGGGAGTGTGCTGGCGTTACCAGGATAAGTCCTGTGAGAGGGGCGTGTCCTGCATGTTTAAGCACGTCGGTAAGTCCTGCAGTGGGCAACACCCTGGGGCTGATTGCTCCAAGAAGCGGGGCTCCCAAACAGAGCGGTTTGGGTCTAAAGGAAGCGCTGCAGGAAAGGGCAGACTCGCCACTTAGGGTCCCTATCATATGTAAATGGTTGAGCAGGTACCCAAACAGGGCTGCAGCTGGATTGCTGGATGGCAGTCTGTGGCATGGTTTCACTATTCCAGTAGTGGGCCAGGTGCTGGGGTCTAAGGTTAGGAGGAACTTGAAGTCTGCCTCTCAGTTCCTGGAGGTGGTCAGGGAGAAGCTGGGTAAGGAAGTAGCTCTAGGCAGGGTCACAGGCCCTTTTGAAGGAGAAGGAGACTGGTAAGTTTAGGCTAATACAACACCTGTCTTACCCGAAGGGAAATTCAGTGAATGATGCCATCCCGGAGGTCTTGAGTTCTGTTCACTACCAGTTGTTTGATGACGCGCTGGCTATTGTGAGGGAAATGGGGCCCGGAGCTTTGATGGCATAATTTGACATAGAGTCTGCATTTCAGCTTCTTCCAATCCACCCGCCTTCCTTCAGACTGATGGGGTGCTGGTTTGAAGGAGGTTACTACGTGGACCGTTGTCTGCCCATGGGCTGTTCCATATCCTGTGCCTACTTTGAGGCATTTAGCACTTTCCTACACTGGGCAGTTGCATCAGCTGTGGGAAATGACAAGATTGCCCACTATTTGGATGATTTCCTGCTAGTGGGATCTTCCAATTCATCAGAATGTGCCTCCTTGATGAACGTCATGAGGTTCATGATGGCTAGGTTTGGGGTTCCTCTTGCTGAGGAAAAAACGGAGGGACCTGGCACGTGTTTGACATTCCTGGGCATAGAGATTGATTCTGTGGCGATGGAATGTAGGCTGCCTAGAGAGAAGGTGAACAGAATGTTGCAGGCGGTCCGATCTATGGCCACGGTGCAGTCGTGTTCACTGAGGGAGTTACAATAGCTCCTAGGTTTGTGGGGAGAGTCATCCCTCGGGGTAAGGTCTTTAGCAAACGGCTAGAATGGCAATTGGGGGGGCAGCAGGATAGCTTTGACGTGCATCAGAATCACGGGGGATCTTGTGGCAGACTTGAAGGTGTGGGAAAGGTTCCTTCAGGATTTTAATGGCATATGCATGTGGAGGGGTGACCCTGTGTCTAACCAGTCTTTACACCTTTTCACAGATGCAGCTGAGGCATTCGGATACGGTACATACTTTGAAGGGGCTTGGAGTGCGGAGCCCTGGCCATCTGAGTGGGCAGGCCAGGGGCTTACACGCAACCTATGCTTCTTAGTACTGTTTCCCATTATAGTGGCAGTTGAGCTGTGGGGTCATGTTTTTAGCAACCGGGCTGTGATTTTCTGGGCAGATAATCTCAGTGTGGTTTTTGCCATCAACAGACTTTCAGCTTCATCGCCTGTGGTGGTGCATTACCTGCGGCACTTGGTGTTGAGATGTCTGCAGTTGAATATCGACTTCAGCACTCGCCATGTCCCCGGGGTGCAGAACATAGTGGTGGATGCATTATCTTGTTTCCAGTGGGAGGCGTGCAGGGCGGCGGCTCCAGCTGCGGCTCTTTTTTTTTTAAATACTTTATTTATCAAGGTCTCAAGTAAAGTAAAATACTTCATATCAAAGTATGTACAAAATTTCAGGCATATAAATAATCTCTACTTGAGTATTTTAGAAATATATTGTGAACCGAACTAAGGGGGGGAGGGGAAAAGGTAAAAGGGATAAGGAATATCTAAAACTTCGAAAACAGTGGGAAAGGGAAGTGTACTTTCTAAGGAAAAAAAAATGTAAAGGTTATCCCTAATATACGGAATGACAAATTATACTGAATCTTCTATATTTAAGATTGAAATTTAGGGGAAAAAAAAGATTTGCATATTCAGTATTTAATGATGTTCATTTTGATGTTTGCGTGAGGAGGAAATCTTAATAACAAAATTCTAAGCGAATTAGTCCAAACTTAATGCACCGTGGACCCTCAGAATCTAAGATTTCTACATGTCACTGCATCTGGTACCTGGTGTACTGTAGAAGGTACCCTTTTTTTTTCCTTTTATTCAATGATGCTCTTGGGGGATTCCAGACTCGGCATAAAGCTGATTTTTCCTATGTTTTCCTTCCTCCTCATGTTAAGTCTATAACATACAGATGTTAATGTTTACAAGGTAATACCCTCCAAAGAGGAACACCATTTGCCTTGTAAATTTTCAATAAGGATAAATGTTGAGCTACGAAAGGGATATATTACTTTATGTCTTACTCTAGCTGGTATAAATAGTAAAAAAGGTTCCCATTTTTAAAAAAATGCTTTTATTCTCTTGTCTATGTCACCCTGAACATCCATCTGTTCAATAAACAGTTGAAGATACATAACATAGAATTCACTAGTTTCTTAAATGGGGGGGCTTTATGTGAAATCCAGTATTGGAGGATTAATTTTCTAACCATGAGTATCACCAGGTTTAAAAAACTCAGAAAATGAGTACTGTTATCCATATCATGAAGAAAGAAAATATATTTTGCTGATAAGTGGATGTTAAATTTTAATATGTTTGAGACCCAAAATGTGACTTTCCCCCAGAGTCTTTGTAACTTTGGACAATCCCATAGTAGATGTAGGAGATCTGGTGAGGGAACTGAACATTTATTACATTTTTCTATTGCTTCATAAACCCATTTAGCACATAATTGGGAGTGATGTAAGCCTGATGAACTAATTTATTATGTGATTCCCTGAGGTATACTGAGAGGGTGGCTTTTATTACTGTGAAACTAGTGGTTAATTCTCTTAAATCTAGCGTAATGTTTCTCATTCCATGCCATTTATCTTGTATTTTCAGTATTGATTGTTGCTGATAGTGAGTTACTGTCATATTATAGATATGTGTTATAGAGTGATATTTTTGTTTGGTTATAAGATATAACTTGTCAATGTCAGAAGCCATTACAGTGATCTTCCCTGTAGAAAGAAGTGACCGGACATAATGACAACTTTGGAAATATGCAAATGTTGTGGTAGCTGGTATATTACATTTTTCTTGAAGAGTTTTAAAAGGAAGAATTTCAAGTGAAATAGGGTCTAGTAATTGTGTTACAGTACTGAGATTATATGTTTTCCAAGTCTGTAAAGCTTTTGTAGTATAACCTGTCAGTAAATTGGGGTTACCCTGTATAGGGAGGTATTTAGTTATTTGGCGTTCAATTCCCCAAAGTTAACAAAGCTTTTCCCAGGCTTTAATATGGTCTCTAAATAAGATATTGTGAGCTATGTCTTGGGGCAAAGTAGATATTTTGGCGTGTGGGAGAAAAGATAAATGATATGGCTTTACTATTTCTTTCTCTAAAGCCAGGCAGAAGTAATCTGGTTGTGTCAACCAGCCTAAAACTAATTTAATTAGGGTAGCCCAGTTGCACCATTGAATATTAGGCAGTTTAAAACCCCCCATCTGCAAAGGCATGGTTAAACTTGTTTTAGTAATCCTATGTTTGGAGTTGTTCCATATAAAGGCTCCAAACAAGGAAGAAATACATTTTATGTCTTTATTCTTTATCATTATTGGGAGCATTTGCAAAGGGTACAATATTTTTGGTAGAACAGTCATTTTCAACAGATGAATTCTACCCTGCAAAGAGAGGGGAAGATTTTGCCATCCATTCAATATTCTCTGGATATTATCTATGGCTTTGGTTATATTTAGGCCATATAATTGGTTGGGATTAATGTGTAAATAAATTCCTAAATATTTGAGAGTGCCTGAGGTGGTTTTAAGATTAGTGTGGTGCAGAGTTGCTTTTGAATTGTGAAGCCATGTGACCTCTGATTTATTGATATTGATTTTATACCCTGAGATGTTTCCAAACATGGTCATAATGCTAAGTAATTTAGGTATATTTGTATGGGGGTTGCTGACATAAAGTAAGTGGTCATCCACATATAATGAGAGATAGGTGGTATGTACTTTTATTTGGAGACCTTGGGAGTATTGTCTAATATAAGCTGCTAAAGGCTCAATCGCTATGTTGAACAGCAGAGGGAACAATGGACAACCTTGTCTTGTCTCTCTGCCGAGCTGAAAATTAGGAGAGATTTCACCATTTATAACTACAGATGCTGAGGGGTTGATGTAAAGTCGTTGTATAGCATGGAGAAAATCTCCAGTTATTCCAAAATTTGCTAGTGAGGTGTAAAGATGGTCCCATTCTACCCTATCAAAAGCTTTTTCAGCGTCTATAGATAGTAGGCAAGCGTCTGGTATTTGTGTACATAAAGGTTTATTATGTATGTGTAATTATTGCTATTTTTTTCCAAATAGTTGTAACTGAAGAGCATTTTTTAATGAATCCTGTCTGGTCCGGATGAATTATAAAGGGAAGAATTTTTGCTAATCTATCTGCTAGAATTTTTGTGTATAGTTTATAATCGCTGTTTAAAAGCGATATGGGTCTGTAAGATGATACTATGGAAGGGCCTTTATCGGATTTAGGAATTACACAAATGTTTGCATCCATGAATCTTGAATCATGATTTGATTGACCCGAGAGGTATTTGGTAAACAGATGAGATAGAGTAGGAGCTATTTCATTGCTGAGTATTTTGTAAAATTCAATAGGAAGCCCATCCGGCCTGCAGCTTTTCCTATTTTAGCCTGTTTGATGGCTTGCAGAACTTCCTGAGTCTGTATGGGGTATTTAAAGACAAATGTTGATAAAAAGTGTTTAATCTTGTATGTTTATATTTTGCTTAGTGTATAATGAGGAATAAAAGGAAACAAAATCTTTCATAATTTCATTGGTTTTTGTATACATGTGTTCAACTGATCTTATAGAGTGGACATTTGATTTGGAAGTAGCAATCCTAACCATATTAGCTAGTAGTTTTCCTGCTTTATTGCCAAAGCGATAAAACTTGCCCTGTGATGTGTATATCTCTTTCTTGTTTCAAGTTATACTATTGTTGTCTATGTTGCTCTGTGGGATGATGTAGATATGTATTGTATACTTCCGTGAGATTCTGTAGTAATTGTGTTGTGACTCTAGTAACTGATTTTTTAATGTGGGCTGTGTATGCAATAATTCTGCCTCTTGTAACAGCTTTTGAAGTATGCCAGAATAAATCTACATTGTTTTTATGTTGGGCATTATCCATGCAAAAGTCAAGCCAGTAAGAAATAAGTTGCTGTCTGAAGTCGGTTTTATTATATAAATGAGAGGGAAACCTCCAATTCCTTTTTCTTTTGGAATCTTGTTTTACGAGTTCCAAAGTTAGACTTATCGGAGCGTGATCTGAGAGAGTAATTGGTTTAATAGATAATCCTGTAATATTGGGTGAAATATAGGTTGATGTAAGAAAATAATCTATTCTAGAAAGGGTGTGGTGGGTCTTGGATATACAGGTATAGTCTCTTTGGTCCGGGTTACGGAGTCTCCAAAGATCCAACAGTCCTAATTCTTCTTTAAATTCGGTAATAAGTATAGTTTCACTTTTTTGTTTCTGATTTTGCCTTCTTTTATTCCTTAATTGAGTGGGATCTAAGAATCTATCTAGGGGGGAGGTTTGAGCTAGGTTAAAATCACCACCTATCTTTGCTTGACTGCTGTACTGTATATTTATTGTATATTTACTATGCCAGGTCACTGTGGACCTCATTATATTGTTGCCAAAGGCATTACTATGTTAATTTGAAATCTGTCTCAATAAAAATTTATGAATAAAAAATAAATAAATCACCACCTATAATAATTGGATAGTCGCAACGTTGAGTAAGAATATCTTGTAATGAGTGCTAGAATAATGGACTAAGTGTATTGGGGCCATATATATTACAAAGCACATATATTATAGAATCAATATGCATATTAGTGATGATATAACATACTTTATTGTCTATAATTGTGTCAGTAAATGTTACCGAAAGACATTTTCTGACCAGTATCGCTACCCCTCTCTTCCTAACTTCTGTTGGGTTATATAAAATCTGTCCCACCCATCGTATTTTCAATTTATCATGTTCTTTTTGTGTCAGATGGGTTTCTTGCAGTAAGGCTTTATCTGTATGAATAGTTTTCAGATAATGTAAGATTCTGCTCCTTTTTGCAGAAGTTATTCCTCCTATATTCCAGGCAATTATATAATATTTTAGTGACATAATCTAATAAAAAAGGCCAACATTTTTCCTCTTCCTTCCCCCCTCCCCTTCCGTTTTATTAAAAATAAGCTGCGTGCAAGATGTTTATTTAAGGATAACACTTTGTCTATATCCGGTGTTAATGAGACTTGTAAAATGCTTTTATATTCTGTAAGGTGTCTTCTTAAAATTATTGGGTTAACGTTTGTTTTCAGATATTTCAGGGTTAAGTTAAAGGGACATAATACTCATATGCTAAATCACTTGAAACTGATGCAGTATAACTGTAAAAAGCTGACAGAAAAATATCACCTGAGCATCTCTATGTAAAAAAGGAAGATATTTTACCTCACACCTTCCTCAGCTCAGCAGAGTAAGTTCTGTGTAAAAATATATACTTCAACTGTTGCTCAGCTGCAGGTAAAAAATAAATAAATGACGAAATCAGCATCAGCAGTGCTGATGTCAAGGACTCTTTTAATGTGATCTCATGAGATTTCACTTAACTCTCATGAGATTTCATTGTAAACTTCCTTACACTGAATATGGAAATAAGATGAGTGTTCACGAAGCTCACTCCCTTAGCTGTCCTGGGACAGACATACTGATTTGTTGCTTAGAAGTCCTTTACAATGAGATGTGGCTACTGAGAAACTTTTGAGGTAAAATATCTTTCTTTTTTACATAGAGATGTCCAGGTTATATTTTCTAGTCAGCTTTTTATAGCTATACTGCATCACTTTCAAGTGTTTAAACATTTGGGTATTATGGCCCTTTAAGTATAATGATCAATATGCATTACTCACAGTTTGCTGGGTACATAGAGTTTAACCAGATCATTTGTTTATGCCGGACTATTTGTTTCTGAGTCTCCGTAATCCCCCAAGAGCATACTTCTATTAATTGAGCAAGAAAAAAAGGAAGCATTAATATACGGCTAGGCGTTATGAGTAAAAAAGCAGCGCTAAGGCTCTTTTTCACTACCGCTGGTATTCTGAGTCTTGCAGGTATAGGTGTACAGCACACTTTTTTGGCCGTAACACAACGTAACTACCACAGCTTTCCAAAAGTCCTTTTTCAATGGGACTTCCTTTGCGCCGGTATTACGAGTTTGCCTGTCCGGCCAAAAAGTGAGCGGTACACCCTATAACTACAAGATCTGTGCCGTAAACTGAAAGTCAGAGTTTTGTAACATAAAACTCATAACTAAAGTGCTAAAAAGTACACTAACACCCATAAACTACCTATTAACCCCTAAACCGAGGCCCTCCCGCATTGCAAACACTAAAATAAAATGATTAACCCCTAATCTGCCGCTCCGGACATCGCCGCCACTATAATAAGCATATTAACCACTAAACCGCCGTACTCCCGCATCGCAAACACTAGTTAAATATTATTAACCCCTAATCTGCTGCCCCTAACATTGCCGCAACCTATATTACTGTTATTAAGCCCTAATCTGCTGCCCCCAAAATCGCCGCCACTATACCAAAGTTATAAACCCCTAAACCTTACCCTAAGTCTAACCCTAACCCTAAGTCTAACCCCCCTAACTTTAATATAATTAAAATAAATCTAAATAAAAATTACTATCATTACCTAATTCCTATTTAAAACTAAATACTTACCTGTAAAATAAACCCTAGGATAGCTGCAATATAACTAATAGTTACATTGTAGCTATCTTAGGTTTTATTTTTATTTCACAGCTAAGTTTGTATTTATTTTAACTAGGTAGAATAGTTAGTAAATAGTTATTAACTATTTACTAGCTACCTAGTTAAAATATATACAAATATACCTGTAAAATAAAACCTAACCTAAGTTACACTAACACCTAACATTACACTACAATTAAATAAATTACATTAATTAAATACATTAAACTAAATTACAAAAAACACTAAATTACACAAAATAAAAAAGAAATTATCAAATATTTAAACTAATTACACCTAATCTAATAGCCCTATCAAAATAATAAAGTCCCCCCAAAATAAAAAAAAACCTAGCCTAAACTAAACTGCCAATAGCCCTTAAAAGGGCCTTTTGTGGGGCATTACCCCAAAGAAATCAGCTCTTTTACCTGTAAAAAAAAATACAAACACCCCCCAACATTAAAACCGACCACCCACACAACCATATCCCCCAAATAAAAACCTTTTTAAAAAACCTAAGCTTCCCATTGCCCTGAAAAGGGCATTTGGATGGGCATTGCCCTTAAAAGGGCATTTAGTTCTTTTCCAAGTGCCCAAACCCCTAATCTGAAAATAAAACCCACCCAATAAACCCTTTAAAAAACCTAACATTAACCCCCGAAGATCCACTTACAGCTTCTGAAGACTGGACATCCATCCTCAACGAAGCCGGGAGAAGTCTTCATCCAAGCGACAAGAAGTCCTCAACGAAGCCGGGAGAAGTCTTCATCCAAGCAGCCAAGAAGCTGTCCTCCAGACGGGCAGAAGTCTTCATCCAGACGGCATCTTCTATCTTCATCCTTCCAACGCGGAGCGGCCCCATCTTCAAGACATCCGGCATGGAGCATCCTCTTCAATCAGAATGAAGGTTCCTCTAAGGGACGTAATCCAAGATGAATTCCAATTGGCTAATAGAATTCTATCAGCCAATCGGAATTAAAGGTGAAAAAATCCTATTGGCTGATGCAATCAGCCAATAAAATTGAGCTTCAATCCTATTGGCTGATCCAATCAGCCAATAGGATTGAGCTTGCATTCTATTGGCTGATTGGAACAGCCAATAGAATGCAAGCTCAATCCTATTAGCTGATTGCATCAGCCAATAGGATTTCTTCACCTTTAATTCCGATTGGCTGATAGAATTCTATCAGCCAATCGGAATTCAAGGGACGCCATCTTGGATGACGTCCCTTAAAGGAACCTTCATTCTGGAAGAGCCGTCGAATGAAGAGGATGCTCCGCGCCGGATGTCTTGAAGATGAGGCCGCTCCATGTCGGAAGGATGAAGATAGAAGATGCCGTCTGGATGAAGACTTCTCCCGGCTTCGTTGAGGACTTCTTGCCGGTTGGATGAAGACTTCTCCCGGCTTCATTGAGGATGGATGTCCGGTCTTCAGAAACAGTAAGTGGATATTCGGGTTTTAGTGTTAGGTTTTTTAAGGGTTTATTGGGTGGGTTTTATTTTTAGATTAGGGGTTTGGGCACTTGAAAAAGAGCTAAATGCCCTTTTAATGGCAATGCCCATCCAAATGCCCTTTTCAGGGCAATGGGGAGCTTAAGTTTTTTAGATAGGTTTTTATTTGGGGGGTTTGGTTGAGTGGGTGGTGGGTTTTACTGTTGGGAGGTGTTTGTATTTTTTTTTAAAGATAAAAGAGCTGATTTCTTTGTGCAATACCCCACAAAAGGCCCTTTTAAGGGCTATTGGCAGTTTAGTTTAGGCTATGTTTTTTTTTAATTATTATTATGATAGGGCTATTAGATTAGGTGTAATTAGTTTAAATATTTAATAATTTCTTTTTTATTTTGTGTAATATAGTGTTTATTGTTTTTTGTAATTTAGTTCAATGTATTTAATTATTTTAATTGTAGTGTAATGTTAGGTGTTAGTATAACTTAGGTTAGGTTTTATTTTACAGGTATATTTGTATTTATTTTAACTAGGTAGCTAGTAAATAGTTAATAACTATTTACTAACTATTCTACCTAGTTAAAATAAATACAAACTGTGAAATAAAAATAAAAATAAAACCTAAGATAGCTACAATATAGCTATTAGTTATATTGTAGCTATCTTAGGGTTTATTTTAAGGTAAGTATTTAGTTTTAAATATGAATTAGTTAGGTAATGATAGTAATTTTTATTTAGATTTATTTTAATTATATTAAAGTTAGGGGGTTTAGACTTAGGGTTAGACTTAGGGTTAGGTTTAGGGGTTAATATATTTATTTAGTGTTATTGATGTGGGAGGCCAGAGGTTTAGGGGTTAATAACTTTAGTATAGTGGCGATGTTGGGGGCGGCAGATTAGGGGGTTAATAAATTTATGTAGGTGGCGGTGACATTGGGGGCAGCATATTAGGGGTTAATAAGTGTAGGTAGGTGGCGGCGATGTCGGGGCGGCAGATTAGGGGTTAATAAGTGTAATGTAGGTGTCGGCGATGTCGGGGGCGGCAGATTAAGGGTGTTTAGACTTGGGGTTTATGTTAGGGTGTTAGTTGTATGCATAACTTTTCTTTCCCCATAGGAATCAATGGGGCTGTGTTATGGAGCTTTATGCTCCTTTATTGCATGTGTTAGGCTTTTTTTTAGCCGGCTCTCCCCATTGATGTGTATGGGGAAATCATGCACGAGCACGTAAAACCAGCTCCAAGCAGCGCTGGTATTTGGGTGCAGTATGGAGCTCAATGGAGCTTTACGCTGCAATATTGACTGCTAACGCCGGGTTTTTGCAAACCTATAATAGCAGCACTATAGGGAGGTGAGTGGTGGAAATAACTTGCAAGTTATTACCGAGCCGCTCATAACACAAAACTCATAATCTAGCCGATATTGTTTACAATAGACATATGTAAGGCTTGTGAAATACGTGTTACGCTTATGAGTGTTTCATAAGAGTGTGCAAACATAAATATGAACGTGAGCTTCATTACATTCTTGGAAGCAATAAACAAGGTGGTTATACTAATTGTGATTATTTCCATAATTTCTAACCGGTGTATTGTGTAAAAAAACAAAACAACAAACATAAAAAAAGAGGGTGAAAAAGTCAGATTAAAAAAAAAAGAAAAAGAAATAGGAAGAAGAAAGAAAAAATGAGAAAAATACTAATAGTGTTAAATAGCGCTCCAATTGAGTGCTGTTATAGATGTTTCTCATCCAGTCCATTTCTCCAGTTTCTCTTTGACATCTTGTAGAAGTTGTAGTGAGAATTTCTTTATATTCCAATTTGTTGTTTCTCCTTTTCTAAGTATGCTTGGATATCTCTGGGGGAATAGAAGAACCTGACTCCTTCAGAGGTTTGCAGCCTGAGTTTGGCAGGATATAAAAGCGCCACTTGTCTGCCCTCGTCATACAGCTTTGAGCAAACTGGAGCAAAGTCTTTGCGTAGTTTGGAGACCTCTAAAGAAAAATCTTGGAAAAGTAGAAGCTTCTTTCCTTCGAATAGGATATTTGATTTTTGTATTCTATAAGCTCTTAATAGTGTCATTTTGTCTTGAGAGTTGAGACATTTGAATATGACCTGGCGAGGTCGGTGTGAGGTGGTTGTTTCCAGTCCGTTATCAGGACCAATTCAGTGTGCTCGCTCTATGTTTAGTGGCAAATAATATGAGTTTATGCCTAGGAGCTTAGGGAGCGTTGATGCTGTGAACTCTATTAGATCTTTGTTTTTTTATAGTTTCTGGAACTCCAACTATGCACAAGTTGTTGCGCCTGCTTCTGTTTTCAAGGTCTTCTACCTTGTTCTGAAGTGATTGGTTTTGATGCTGTAGTGGTTTAAGTGAGGTTGTTATGATAGTTTGTTGATCTTCTATGTCAGATATTCTTTGTTCTGCTTCATCAAGCCTTGTTGAAAACTGGCGAACCTCATTAGTTAGGGTATCCATGCCCATTTGTAACATTTACATTTTTTGTGCAAAAAAGTTTTTGAGTTCTTGTAGTAGATTAATAGGATCTTGTGTAGTAGAGTTAATGATCCTAGGAGGGGGGGGGGGGTTGTTCTACTTGAACCTCTATTGTGTGCCATTGCCTTATCTGCTTGCTTATTTTCTGCAGACATTTCTCTTTCCAGGATTTTGAAATAGGTTTAAAATATTTACCCAGCTTCATATAAGAACAAGGTTTAATGAGCAGGAAAAAATATAGCAGTGAGTTTCCAGTTGTAGGTACAGAATTGGTCCACTAGATGGCGTTGCAAGACTGTAGTATATTAAACATGCGTTTGTAAGCTTCTATGATAATTGAAAAACTTATTACAATTTACACATTTTTTTTTTCATTTTTTTTTTCTCCCTTGAGATAGTCAGTCCATGGGGCCTATTTATCATAAGTCTTGCGGACCTGATCCGGCAGTGCGGATCAGGTCCGCAAGACCTCACTGAATGCGGAGAGCAATATTATCCGTATTCAGCATTGCACCAGCAACTCACAAGAGCTGCTGGTGCAACGCCGCCCCCTGATGACTCGCGGCCAATCGGCCGCCAGCAGGGAGTTGTCAATCAACCTGATCAGAGCAGGCGGACAGGGTTATGGAGCAGCAGTCTTTTTTGCCAGAAATACGGGCCCACAAGTTCCATTCGGTGCTTGAGAAATGGGCCCCTATGAGTTAACCAGGACTTATATTATCAGTCAGGATCTAGCGCATTCAAGGTTATGTGTCAGTGGAAACATAATATTTTAAGAATAGGTTTAGTTGAGCCCTAGTATAGGTCCACAGTATATTTTAATGTTGCTTTAAGTGAAGCAGTCCCCAACCTCAGATAAGCACATAGGGGTTTTCCTTTTTTTTTTTCTTTTTGTCCCACAGACAGAGTATCTCCAGAAAGAAAATAATACTGTGGAGTCCATTTAGCTACTATCCCACAGGCTAGTATCTGCCTGTTTCATTCAGGCACCATAAGCAAGATGGATTTAACCAGCTGAACTCCTTTTTATCTTGCAGGCTGTCATGAGATGCAGGACACAGTATAGAAGGTACAACGCTATTTTATTGCAGAGCATAGAAGTATACAGCTTGCACAATACATCTAACTTAGTAACTGCGACATAGACAATAATGGACCTAAACCACGCCCCCATCCGGTGACGTCACTTCCCACTCTCATCACATCTTCCCCCTTTTCAAAGGACAAAGCATACATTTTTTTTTCATTTGAATACATCAAATAACAAGGTATACAAGAAGCATTCAAAAATAGTTTTGTTTAATATACAACAAATAACAAGTTAAAGAGACTAGCTATATAAACAACATGAATTACATCCTGACTTGAACATCGGGGTAGACTACCCTAGTCCACAGTGACCATGGGATTATTCTATACTTCCGGTCACTGCTCTAACTAGTGTTTATCCCGATATTGGGCTGGAAGTTTCACCACTCTTCCACTTGATGTCATTCTAAATGAACTGTCCTCTGATACAGAAGAAGGTGATTGAGAGTCTGCTGAAGGCAATAACGTATCCCCGCTGTGATCTTGCTGAGGGGAAGGCACCCCTCTTAAAACAAGGGATCCCACCGGCGGTGGTACTGAGGCATCCAGTTCCAAACTCTCAGGTACAGGCTGAAGATGTTTTCGATTTCGACATGTGACTGTCCCCCCATCAGTAAGGACTACATAAGACCTTGGTTCTGGAGAGCGTCCAATTACCGTAGCAGGCGTATTCCATTTCTTCTCATCATCCAGTTTAATTCTGACATTTTGCCTCGCATTCAGCTCCTGCAAGGGCCTCACAGAGTGTCTCTTGTCGTAGAAGAATCAATAGCCCCTTTTTGCCTCTTCATCCCTCCCAAGGACCTCGTCCCGAGGAATAGAGCTAGTTGGCTGGAAGACACCCACAGAGGGTAAGGTGGTGTGAATCTGACGTTCTAGCATCAGCTGTGCCAGGCTAAAACCCGTGGCTTGAATGGGAGTCACCATATAGGACAAGAGGGCTAGGTACGGCTCAGATTGCTTCAAAACGAACTTTGTTGTTTGAACTGCCCTTTCAGCCATTCCATTGACCTGCAGGTAATGTGGACTTGACGTAGAATAGACAAAATCATATTCACTACGGAAAGAACTGAACTCTGTGGAAGCAAACTGCATTCCGTTATCACTCACCAACTCCATTGGTATGCCCCACCAGGCAAACAAGCTCTTGAGACGAGTGATAACAGCTTGACTTGTGATCTCATTCAAGGGTGCAATCTCCAAATACCTGGAATAGTAGTCAATCATGACTAGGTACTTTTTTTCCCTGCAGTTCGCACAAATCAGCAGCTATTTTCTGCCAGGGGCCTGAAGGCAGCGGAGTAGAAATCAAGGGCTCCCTTCTCTGAGTAGGCTGGCGTTCCCGGCAAAAGGCACACTTTGACACATGGCTTGCAATGTTGGAACTGATCCCAGGCCACCATACTGCCATAGCTGCCCTTTCTCTGCACTTTGTAATGCACAAGTGGCCATCATGAATCTTGCTTAACATCTCCTGCCGCATGCTAATAGGAATAACAATGCGGTCCTGGAACAGCACCAACCCATCCAGCTCCGTGAGCTGCGACCTTTCTGACTGGTAAGAACATAAAGACATCCAGACTGCCCGGCTCTTGGGCCAACCTTCTATTATGTACTTAATGACTTCTTGAAGATCAGTATCTAAATATGTCTCCTTTCTTATTTGCTCTAGCTTCCCTGAAGAAAGGGATTTAAAGGCCAGAACTGAATCTACATACACTTTCACATCTGATTCCGTTGAAGATTCTTCAGCAGCAGCCAGCGGGAGCCTGGAAAGTGTATCCGCCACTACCAGTTGTTTCCCCGGCACATGCACTGCCTGAAAGTTGAACCTGAGCAGCCTTACCAGAAGTCTATGGCATCTTAGAGGTGTTTTGTCAATATCATAGGAGTTGATTAAAGGAACTAGCGGTTTATGGTCAGTTTCCAGACTAAATTTCTCTAAACCCACTAGATAATGCTGGAAGTGCTCACAGGCCCAAACTGCAGCCAGGCACTCTTTCTCAATTTGGGTGTATTTCGACTCAGCAGCCGTCAGTGCATGGGAACAGTCTGCGATGGGCTGTAGTTTGTTCTCATTCAACTGCAGGAGGGCGGCCCCTAACCCATAACTGCTCGCATCAGCACTAACCACAGTCTTTTTGGAAGGGTCGTAGAACCCCAACACTGGGGCAGACCCCAGTAGGGACTTGACCTGCCCAATAGATTCTTCTTGTGGAGGTCCCCAGACCCAGGCAACATCTTTCTTTAGCAACTCTGTGATAGGGTGTAGTATTGTGGATAAATCTGGAAGGAACCTGCCCACATAATTCACAAGGCCCAATATTTGTCTCAGCTCATATACATCAGAAAGACTTTTCATCTGTTCAATAGCATGGATTTTATCAGGGTCTGGCTTGATGCCATCCCCATTGATGATATGCTCAAAGTAACATAACTCAGCCTTCCTAAAATGGCCTTTCTCCTTATTCAATTTCAGCCCGGACTCTCTAATGGTCTGCAGCACACAGGTCAATCGCTGATCATGTTCTTCCAATGTAGACCCATACACCAAGATGTCATCCATGACGACTGCCGTGCCCTTGTGGTCCCTTTAGAAGAGAACTTATCTCTCTTTGAAAGATTTCAAGAGCAGAGGATATCCCGAAGGGGAGTCTGCCGAAGCAAAACCGAACTACCGGTGTAATGAAGTTAGTCAGTTTGCGGCATTTTGGATCTAGAGGTATCTGTCAGAAGCCTCTGGAAGCATCTAGTGTGGAAAAGAACTTCACCCAAGCCAATTTCGGAGCTATGTTTACAAGTGTCGGCAGCACATATCTCTCTCTCTTCACCGTCTCATTCAGCGTACCTTCCCGTTTTTCTTCGCAACTGGCACAATGGGGGCACACCAGTCAGTTGCTTCAACAACCTCTTCAATGACTCCCATATTCTTCATGCGCAGGAGTTCCTTCTCCACTTGAGGCATGAGTGGGAATGGAAGTCTACGAGGAGTAGAAATGCTGTATGGCACTGCATCACCTTTAAGTGATATTCGGACTGGGTTGCAATTCAGTAGGCCCAATTCACCAAACATGTCTTCTGAAATCTCATTCACTCTGACGACCAGGCCCAAACCACAGGCTGCTTTTCTGCTCATTAGGTTGTTAACACACTGACCTCTAATCCCATGTACCCACATGGTGAATTTCCTCTGCTTGTACTCGCAGTTGGCAAGAAATTTACCGCACAGTGGATGAGGCCACCAGGACTATGAACTTTAGTTGTAACTTTCGCCAGCTGAGGCGGTCGAGGCAGTTTTATGAATGCTGCAAGGGACATTACAGTGATATCAGCTCCTGTGTCAATCTTAAAGGCAACTTTGGCTCCCATTACAGTAAGGGTAACCCGCTAATCTTCATCTGAATCTGGCTGTTCAACAACGGACCCCACAAAGGACACTTCTTGACCCTCCTGGTCATTATCCACCTGCATCTCCTTAATGTATTTAGTTTTATACACCACTTCAAAATGGCCCATTTGGTTACATTTTCTACATTTTTTGTCTTTAGCAGGGCATACGACACTCTGATCATGGGTACGGTTATACCGCGTGCAGCGAACATGCTGCGCACATCTGCTTCTGGGCCTATCTGTTGCCCTTGGTCTACCGCTCACACTGTGCCTTTCACTAGCAGCTCTCCTGAACTGCTGCACTTCATCCACAATACTCTCAGATCTTAGATCAGCACTTTGTTTTTTCACCAGTTCATTCTGGCAGGCCATCCTAATAGCCCCATCTAATGTTAATTCAGCCTCCAACTGTAGCTTCAGTGAGACTTCAGCATCTGCAATTCCTATGACTATTCTGTCTCTGATTTGCTCCTCTTTAGCAACACCACACTCACAGAATTCAGCTAGTTCATACAGGCTGCACACAAATGACTCCACAGATTCTCCCACACGCTGAGCACGTTTGTGAAAACAAGCCCTCTCATGAATCAAATTTCTTTTGGGCACAAAGTAGGCACTGAATTTATTCATAACTATTTCAAAGTCAAATTCTTCCCCTTCTTGGAAAGTAAAGGCATTGAACAGAACACTGGCTCCATATCTTTCCCCATAGAATATAAAAGAGAATTAACTTGTACTTCACCACTCTCCTTGTCCAGCTTGGAAGCAATCCTGAAGCGTTGTAACTGCTGATGCCATGTGGGCCAAGCTGCAAGAAATCAAAGGGCTCAGGTGGGGTAAACTTTGACATTGTCATTAATCAGGAAACAGAAGCGCAGGCAAGTACTTTTATTTTTTTAGATTTAGTTCTGGATTCAGAACACTCACCTCTAGTGTATGGTATAAAGTTCCCAACTCACATTATTAAGTCCTGTCCATTAAGTTAATCACACACCCTCCTCAGAAATTTAAGTGCAGACTTTTTTACCTCACATTTGCATTTTATGTATTTCCAGAGCTCTGTTTCCTTCCACAAAGCACCGTAGCCTCTTTCTGACACGCAGACACCACAAGCCACCCAGAGCACTGATCTGTACAGTCCCAGCTCAACTAAGGAACTAGCTGCAACCCAGACTGAGATACGTTGGCCTCCTGTAGCCAAAATTATTCACAAACGTTCCCCTACCAGTTGTTTTCACTTTGACGGACTTACAGCTGATTCTTTGTATGCAGCACTTCACCGTCAGACGTTTATCAAGGAGAAACAGCAGCAGGACTTCATGCCATTCATATTTTCTTTGCCTCCGGGGCAAGGATGATAACCTCTCTCCTTCCCCTGTTTTTAAATTCAGGCAGCGGCTGGGCTTTGTATAGCCTGCCAGATGATTCTTCTGCCAAGAGGTTACAGGGGGTTCCTGAGTGTTCCACTCTGTGTGGAGCTGCGGCAAACAATCCGTGCGTCTGTCTCCACTCAGCAGCTCCACCTACCGGAAGCTCCCCCGGCTGCGGCTCTTAATGGTCTTCCTTGCCCTTCTTTTTTGTGGTAGATGGCGAAGGACTGCAGTGGCTGATCCCCCTGCTATGGGCTTCGTTGGCACCAGCCACCTGGTCAGCCTATGTGAGGTATTGGAGCGAGTGGGTGAGTTTCTGTGACCTCCAAGAGTCTTCTTCTTGCAAAGGTGAGCAGGGATTCCTTCTACAGTGGTTGACTGATCTGAGAGATAAGTGGGTAAAAAAGGGGGCAGTGGTCTCTAGGCTTTCAGCGGTAGCCTTCTTTTGTAGGTTGTATGCATTTCAGGACTCATCATGCTCCTTCCTTGTGAAACAGTTAATTTGGGGCTGGGGCCGATTGGAGGTCCCGAGGCGTGATGATAGGGAACTCATTACAGTGGAACATCTGGTTAAATTGCTGGCGGTACTGCCAGAGATCTGTTCTTCGCCTTTTGAGGCTCAGCTCTTTGGGGCGGCCTTTAGGCTGGCATTTCATGGCACGGGGGAATCCTGCACAATCTTGTCAGGGTGATGGATGATTCAGTGCTTCTTTTTATCCCTAGGTCTAAGATGGACCAGGAGGGCCGGGGAGCCTGGCTCTCCCTGCCAGGGCAACTAGGGGTTACCTGTTGCCCATTACGCCTGGTTTCCTCATACCTGGAAGTGCGGCCAGGAGGATCTTCCAGGTTTCTTATCCATGAAAACGGAGATCCGCTGACCAGATACCAGTTCAGGAAGGAGTTAGGAGCGGGTAGCACAGCGTGCTGGTCTTGATGGGCTGTGTATTTCCCCCCACTCATTCAGGGTGGGGGCAGCAACAATGGCGGCAGAGCTGGGTTGGTCCTCTGATCTTATTCGCTCCTTGGGGCGTTGGAGATCTCAGCGGTACAGATCCTATGTCAGGTCTCTGTATGCATAAGGGTTTAGGTTGATAACGAAGGGTCATCAGGAGACTTGGTTTTGCATGAGTAAACAAAAGGGGGATTGGCCATGGTAATTTGTGGTCAGGTCCAGTAAGTGTGCAAGCTAACTCTCGTTTCTTTTTTAGGCATACGTCCAGGTCCTGTTCGGGTGTGGATTGTTGGCCATTCATACGTGCACTGGGCTGCAATTCGAGCTGCGGCCATGCCAGGAGGACAACAGCTGGGATTATCATCGTCCAAGGCTGTGTTGCTCTGGCTAGGGCGCAGGGGCTTGTCATGGGCAGATCTGCCTGCATTGTTACAGGATGCCACGAGAAGATGAGAAAAAAAAAACACATTTTAATCATACATGCTGGCGGCAATGATGTGGGGGCCATCCCTACACTAGATTTAATCCGGGCAATGCAGGCGGACCTGCAGCAGTTTCAACTCTGGTTTCCAGGTATGAGAATCGGGTGGTCAAATGGGATCCCTAGATTGAGGTGGAAGCACATGGTGTGCCATAAAGCGACTTTCCAGGTCAGGAAAAAGATAAATAGGGACCTGAGGAAGCAGGTTAGGGACCTCAAGGGTTTTGTTATCGAGCATGGAAACATTTCAGCGGCCCATAAAGGGATATATATGCAGGATGGGGTTCATTTAGAACCAGCAGGAGTAGATCTGTTCCTCCAGAACATTAGGCAGGAGTTACTCCTATGAGAATACGGATGGCGGCAAGAGTCAGGACCATTTTATTTGCAGGTCTGTCTCTTGTGGTGGGTGGTCAGGATCACAGCTGCAGGCTGGAAGGAGGTTTGAATAACGGACTTTGCGGTCAGGGTGATGCCACAGGTACCGTAGCTTTGGCGTGCTTGAACTGGTTATTGACAGGCCAACAGAGTTTCAAAAGCTCTGTTGAGTATCTCCGCCTTGTGGTCTGCAGCAGTGTCCCCTGTCCATTCTCTAGAAGGGGTTATATAGTTAGTATCTAGGCCCAGATTGCCACCACCCGTGTTTCTATCTTCTGTCGTGACCAGTTCCCATTATTATTATTATTATTATTATTATTATTATTATTGTGTCAAGTTTTATTTGACAAAGTTATGAAAGTCAAAAGTTGAGTCTAAATGTTTAAGTTATTATCTAGTTATGTTAAATGCAGACACTCAGGAAAAGTAGGGCATTTAATCCCTTAAGGTGCTTGGTGCCAATATATTTTTGTGTTTTTTTAACACTATTCTTGGTTTCTCTGTAAGAGATTCCCCAATATATGGATCCCTTTGCAGTAAGTGCCAGTCTCTGTTCAAAATATTTCTTAGTTTTTTGTGATTAATATTAAAATCAGTAATAAATTGTACATCTAGAAAACCATCAGGACATTCTTTTAATGTTCTTACTTTTAATAGCTCACTTTGTTTTTTTCCCCTCGCTTTAATTTTTGGTGTTTTTACAAAATTCATATCATATACCCTCTTCTTAAATTTTTCTTCTAAGATTATTGCTTGTTTTTCAAAGTCCTCTGTTTTGCTGCAGTTCTTTCTAACTCTTATGAAATGATTCATAAGTATGTTATCAAGCCATTTCATATAATGGCATCTTTTGTTGTAAATATAATTGTTCGAATCCACCACTTTAAAGTGTGTCTTGGTGGTTATCTCTTTATTGTTGACAGCTACATCAATATCTAAAAAACTAGTATTCATTGTACTTTTTTTTTGTACTTTTTTCATAAGTGAGATCAATGCCAAATCTATTATTTTTAAAATCTTCTATAAAAAGATCTAAAAGTTCGATATCTCCCTTCTATAATATATAAATATCATCGATGAAACGGTGATAGAGCACCAAGTTCCCTTACCTTAGTATATAATTTGATCAAGAATAATGTCTATAAATTATTTTACAAGAGTCTATTGTTTGTTAGGAATTTTAATATTTTATATATTCTATATTTTTTACATAGATATAGATATGTTGATAGGCAGTGGAGGCTCCTCCATAGGAGCACAGGCGCACGTGAACCCTCTAAAAAAAGAAAAAACAAGAAAGAAAATACATTTTTCGGCTGAATAAATATAATTTCTAATAGCCCCCCTATTGGAAAAAATATATTTATTCAGCCAAAAAAGTTCCAGTCTAGACTGTCCAGTTTAATACATTTTTTTAAAAAAATCCCTTTTTTTACCCCGCACGTGTGATAGAGAGGTATAGCCTGCCATAGTCCTTTGCACATTTTTTCTAAGTGCCTGCTGTGCCTCCCATAACAGAGCCTATACCTTTGCTAATCACACAATTTTCAGTGTGCGAGTTCGGCCATTTCTATAGGTGGGCAGCAGGGGGAGCACTTGCCCACAGCAGGGCTTAAGTTTGTTTTTTTTGCTCCATTGAATCCTAAACCAGGATGACACTGGCGCCTTAAAAACAGACCCTAGATTGGAGCCCCAATACACCAATGCATGCCCCCAATTTATTTCTGCCACCCGCAACTTGTCCACTGCTAGCCGCACCTCAATGCATCTTCTTCAATTTCACTGCTTTTTTTCTAATCCCCTCTTTGCTCTCATCCCATTTTCCCTCACTTTAGCCCATTGTATTTCTCCTTTCTCCCTTCTGTCCTTTTCTTATAAATTAACCCACCGCAGGCTGACAGGAAGTTTTAATGAAGCCTTCTCTTTTATATACTCCTGTCCCAACCAGAGCTCCCAGCAAAAACTGCCTGAGAGAAAGACTAGGCAATGTGCTCTCTTGTGACAGTGCATCCATAGCTGTGTATGGAGTGATTTAGGTGGCAGCTGATATGACAAAAGTGACAAGGATGCAAGAGGGTTGTCTGAGTGGCCCGGAGTGCTGAGCAACTTATGAGACACCTCTCTCCTCCCCCCTGGGCTTGTCTTGCCCTGCCCGGACTGCAGAGATCTGAAGAGATTGCTCCAAGAAAGAGAATGAGAAGACTGTCACAAAGAGAATGTCACGCCACAAAATACAGTAACCACACGGAGTAGAGAGCAAACATAGTAAGAAAAGGACAACATAGAAAAGAATGATCACAAGGGCAGGGTAACGATACAGAAGAAGATTAGGACAAGTGACAGGCTGAGAGCTGGTAAAGGGACAGCAGCAGAGGATTAGCAAAAGGATGAAGATGGGAGGAGGATACCACTTGTGGGGTTTGACAGAGGGCCAAATACCCCTTTCCTGAACTTTGTCTGAGGGGGCGGGGGAACATTACAACTGTATCCCCCAAGGGGTAAAAAGTTCCTGCTTATGATGAGACAACTATAAGGTGAGTGAAACAAATCCACCAATCTGAAGAAACTGCCTAGTCTGGATAACTCACATTCAAATTTGGGGAGGGGGGATACTTTACCACGAACATATGTACAGTCAGATAGACACATTACCCTATAAGCACACTGTTAAACAGTTTCAGTGCCTTGTGTGAATTATATTTCAGAAATATTCCACAGAAGTCTATGGGGATTTTTGGCTAATGTACTGTACTTTCCATATAACTGAATAAAACCCTGTGTATGTATTTTATTGTACATTGTACTATGTCTGGACATGACATTACACTAAGCTACAGAAGAGATCCCCCAGACTGCCTGACTCACATAATTATTCCCTATAATAGAAGAGCTCACAGGACCCTGTTATATTGTAAATTTCAGCTACAGCTTGTAGTATGTTAATATATGTGGCATGATAAATGTAGTGTCCACAATGAGGTCCAACCTTAATTCATGGGGCCAACTGAATATATAATTATATTTTCACTAATATACATAACAAATGTAGCATAAACGTTTTCCATCTTAGAAATCTTCACGGGTGTAATTCTTGAATTTTATGCACAACCGCCACCTGCTAGCTGCAAGTAATATAGCAAGCAATATAATATTATGATTGTGTGTGTGTGTGTGTACTATATATATATATATATATATATATATATATATATATATATATATATATAAGTGGGAATTGTGAAAAAAACTAGGCTGATATTTTACCACATAGGTATTTAATACATTTTTGGTGTGATACGTTTTGAAATATATATACAGGGAGTGCAGAATTATTAGGCAAGTTGTATTTTTGAGGATTCATTTTATTATTGAACAACAACCATGTTCTCAATGAACCCAAAAAACTCATTAATATCAAAGCTGAATAGTTTTGGAAGTAGTTTTTAGTTTGTTTTTAGTTATAGCTATTTTAGGGGGATATCTGTGTGTGCAGGTGACTATTACTGTGCATAATTATTAGGCAACTTAACAAAAAACAAATATATACCCATTTCAATTATTTATTTTTACCAGTGAAACCAATATAACATCTCAACATTCACAAATATACATTTTTGACATTCAAAACAAAACAAAAACAAATCAGTGACCAATATAGCCACCTTTCTTTGCAAGGACACTCAAAAGCCTGCCATCCATGGATTCTGTCAGTGTTTTGATCTGTTCACCATCAACATTGCGTGCAGCAGCAACCACAGCCTCCCAGACACTGTTCAGAGAGGTGTACTGTTTTCCCTCCTTGTAAATCTCACATTTGATGATGGACCACAGGTTCTCAATGGGGTTCAGATCAGGTGAACAAGGAGGCCATGTCATTAGATTTTCTTCTTTTATACCCTTTCTTGCCAGCCACGCTGTGGAGTACTTGGACGCGTGTGATGGAGCATTGTCCTGCATGAAAATCATGTTTTTCTTGAAGGATGCAGACTTCTTCCTGTACCACTGCTTGAAGAAGGTGTCTTCCAGAAACTGGCAGTAGGACTGGGAGTTGAGCTTGACTCCATCCTCAACCCGAAAAGACCCCACAAGCTCATCTTTGATGATACCAGCCCAAACCAGTACTCCACCTCCACCTTGCTGGCGTCTGAGTCAGACTGGAGCTCTCTGCCCTTTACCAATCCAGCCACGGGCCCATCCATCTGGCCCATCAAGACTCACTCTCATTTCATCAGTCCATAAAACCTTAGAAAAATCAGTCTTGAGATATTTCTTGGCCCAGTCTTGACGTTTCAGCTTGTGTGTCTTGTTCAGTGGTGGTCGTCTTTCAGCCTTTCTTGCCTTGGCCATGTCTCTGAGTATTGCACACTTTGTGCTTTTGGGCACTCCAGTGATGTTGCAGCTCTGAAATATGGCCAAACTGGTGGCAAGTGGCATCTTGGCAGCTGCACGCTTGACTTTTCTCAGTTCATGGGCAGTTATTTTGCGCCTTGGTTTTTCCACACGCTTCTTGCGACCCTGTTGACTATTTTGAATGAAACGCTTGATTGTTCGATGATCACGCTTCAGAAGTTTTGCAATTTTAAGAGTGCTGCATCCCTCTGCAAGATATCTCACTATTTTTGACTTTTCTGAGCCTGTCAAGTCCTTCTTTTGACCCATTTTGCCAAAGGAAAGGAAGTTGCCTAATAATTATGCACACCTGATATAGGGTGTTGATGTCATTAGACCACACCCCTTCTCATTACAGAGATGCACATCACCTAATATGCTTAATTGGTAGTAGGCTTTCGAGCCTATTCAGCTTGGAGTAAGACAACATGCATAAAGAGGATGATGTGGTCAAAATACTCATTTGCCTAATAATTCTGCACTCCCTGTATATATATATTGAATAGTGTGTGTGTGTCTATATATATATATATATATATATATATATATAAAAATATTTTACATAACTGGTCCATGAACCCCTATTTGAATAACCCACAAACCGCCACTGTTGATAGGTATGCTTGGATAGTTAGTACTAAGAGGGGAATAAGTGTTCGCTTTATCTTCAAGAATGTACTGAAACCTAATACAGGTAGCCCTCAGTTTACGCCGGGGTTAGGTTCCAGAAGGAATGGTTGTAAATCGAAACCGTTGTAAATTGAATCCCAGTTTATAATGTAAGTCAATGGGAAGTGAGGGAGTTAGGTTTCAGGCCCCTCTCAAAATTGTCATAAGTAACACCTAATACATTATTTTTAAAGCTTTGAAATGAAGACTTTAAATGCTAAACAGCATTATAAACCTAATAAAATAATCACACAACACAGAATATATAATTAAACTAAGTTAAATGAACAAAAACATTTGCTAAACAGCATTATAAACCTAATAAAATAATCACACAACACAGACTTTACTTGCATTTTTCTGCAAACAGTTCTTTCTATGCATTCCAATCTGGACGGATTTATAGACAGGAAGATCTTGTTCCTTTGAAATCTGCTCGATAGCTCAGGTCTGGTTAAACTGATTAATTTCAGCTTGCTTGGCCTTGCTGCAACACAAGCGGACAGCTCCACCTACTGGCTATTTTAATAAATGCACTGCTTCTCAATGCTTTTCAATAGCAGTCACATGACTGGAAAAAAAGGTTGTTATTCTGAAACGGTGTAAATTGAACCGTTGTAAACCGAGGGCCACCTGTATTACCCTGCAGAGAGTCATGATTAAAATTGTAATTATATTTTCAGCTCTAGTTATATATATTTTTTTGTTTGAAGTATTGTAATTAAAATATTTATAATGATTTTTGTGCTTATTAGTGTTATCCGCTTCCATAGAGGATGATATAACATAATACCAGTAATTATCCCAAAGGATAAATAAAGAGACTGCTCCTCTCTTTTACACAAAGAATCTACTTGCGAAAGAGACCCTAAGAAGTTATTATGTCCATTAACTTACTCTAATTAGGGATATGGAATAAATAATCGATATAGAAAGTAAGGAGAAAGAGTTCTGCCCCTTTAAGTAATTTGGTATATAAGGGTTAAAGGAAGTACACAGGCTTATCGTGAAAAAAGTTTTGTGCTGAAACGCGTAGATAAACAGTCCTGTGTAGCTGGCCAACATTTTAAGAAATTTTAGTATTGATATTTTAACTGACATTGTACTCGAGATCAAGAATTGATTAACGCTCTTAGACTGATCACTAAAGATATACAGTGACACTTGCTTTCTGGATACTCACGAATGGCATAAAAAACAGAAAGGAAAAACGATTAAAGTGTTGCCCTGTATTGAGGATCTGAACTACTAATGCAGGTAATCTGACCTTTGGAGTGGTGGAGTAAACTAACATGTGACAGTAACACGTCAGAGGACTGGTAACAGCTGTGAGAACGCCAAGCCAAACAGTTTCTTGCTGGAACAAGGAGTAAGCTCAGAGAAAGCAGTTATTACATTATAGCTTTTATATTCTTGTTAGTAGGATCCCCTGGGCTCCAACCTATTACGGTATATCTATACATTGAGTATGTTTCAATAAGTATGTTTCAATAAGACGTAATGCATACAATACCCTATATTGGAGTGAAATCAACTATTGCCACTTCTCCTGTGTCAGGGAGCACATTCGAGTTTTCTGAACAGTTTTTATACTATCCCTATTTGGGGTTTTTTACTTTTGGGAGCAGTCTCTCAATTGGATAATTTCGTATGTTATTTTTCGTAATTTAGTGTTTGTTATTTTTTGTACTTTAGAATTTTTTTATTTTTGTAATTTAGTATTTTTTATTTTTCCCTTCTTAGATTCTTGCACCTGGGCCCTGTGGTTTCTAGTTACGCCTCTGGGTAGGTTTTTATTTATTTTAAGATAGGGATCTTGTAATTTTAATATAAAGTTAGGGGGTGTTAGGTTTAGTGGTTAATAATTTAAATTAGTTTTTAGCGATGTGGGTGGCTGGCGGATTACCGGTTAATAGGTTTATTTAGTGGCAGTGATGTGGGAGGCCAGAGGTTTAGGGGTTAATAACTTTATTTAGTGGTGGCGATGTCGGGGAGCGGGGGAATAGGGCTTAATAGATTTTATTAGTGGCGGCGATGTCAGGAGCAACAGATTAGGGGTTAATAACTTTAATATAGTGTTTGCGATGCGGGAGGGCCTGGTTTTAGGGGTTAATAGGTAGTTTATGGGTGTTAGTGTACTTTGTAACAGTTTAGTTATGAGTTTTGTGTAACAGTTTTGTTGCGTAAAACTCATAACTACTGCTCTCAGATGGCGGTACGTATCTTGTCGGTATAGAGTGTAATGCAAGCTTTTTAGCCTCATCGCAAAACTCGTAATACCAGTGCTATGGGAATCCCATGAAAAAAAACGTAATTGTTTCGAGTGCGGGACTGATGTTGCATTACAGGCTAAAAGGCTTGCGGTACAGCTATACCGACAAGACTCGTAATGGCGGTGTTGCTGTTTTAATGCTGAAATGGCAATTTTTTCAGCGTTAAAACGTGAACGCAAAACTTGTAATCTACTTGTATGAAAGTGCTGTGATGCATGTGTGAAATGGATATAAATGATCATGTTTGTTCCAGACCAGACCCTAATTTTTTTTATTTAATTACCCTCTGGACGCCAGAGAAAGGGGCAGGCAGTTTGGTTTTCTATGTCACAGACAGTCAGATAACTTTTACTGGTGTTAGTTAATGACTGTCTGTCAGGGGCGGAACTGCAGGTGGTGCAGCATCCGCGGTTACGACCAGGCCCGCGGCCCAAAACATTTGAGCCCCCGCGGCCCCATTACTCCTCCCTCCAAACTGAGTACAGTTTTAAATCAGAGCGTTGCCCTGGATTACCATGGCAACGCTCTGAAACATTTCCTGCTTAGCGGGAAAGAAGATGGAGAGCTGGCGCTGCAGCTGTCTGACACCAAGGAGGTTTGCAATCTTGAATCTGAGAGCAGTTTTTCCCGCACTATCTGCTTGCCGTTTTTTCTTCTCTGCGAGTCTGAGGTACAGTCAGATACAACCTCTGCCACCTATGGTGCCTGTGGTCAGTTAGCGTTTTTTGAGGGGGCAAGTCTCATTTCCAAGAGCCAGGTGTTTTTATATATATATATTCAACATTTTCAGTTTTTAAACCACCCTATAAATCATTAACATCTTAGGAACAAGGTTTATCTACAATCTATCAAACAATAGTAACCTACATATTAGCAGATACAAACCCTAGATCAAAAACACTTTAGTAAATGCTCATTATAAATTCACTTCCTCATGAATCTTTATATATTATACTTTTACTCAGATAGAATATGTCATATACTTATATATTGTTACTGGCTTGAATTATATTCAGAGATCTGAGCTTAGACAGGTAATGCTCTTCTGAACTTAGAAACCAGAATGTAAGAACAGTGGGGAACCTCTATTTTACCTTAGGACAGTTTACTAAACTATTATCAGCCCAATCACAAAAGGAAGAGCACACATATATAACTTTATGTTTAAGTTCGTTAATTAGATGCAAGGTGTGCCCCTAGACCTCCTTCCCTTCGTAAGAAAAAATGCTTTTAACTAAAATATAGAATTCCAGCAGTGGGCAACAGCACTCAGTATAATTCCTTTAACTGAATTGAGGATTAAAGTGAGTTCGAGTTATAATAACCTCAAAGACAGATGAAAAGGGTTTTAGGCCTCTCTATCAGGGGATATAGGCTCTGTTCGACTTGTGTCCAGCCTTCATGTTTAACCCTTTGGCTGCTAAGCCATTTCCCACCTGGGTGCTAATATTTTTTTTATTATTATTATTATTATTGAAATGTTTGAAAACTTTTTTTTAACTTTTTAATTTTTTTTGCAGACCCCCAAGACTTACACTGTTGGAAAGGTTAGGCGATTACCTTTCCAACAATGGGTCTTGGGGGTCTGTAGCTGCTTAGATGCCTGAGATAAAGGCTTCTAAGCAGCATGCCCCCTCCTCCTATACTTAACATTGTTAAGCATAAATAAAGTTGCGTGGTGACGTCATCACGCAATTGCGAGTGACGTCATCACGCAATTGTGCGTGACGTCACCACGCATCACATGATGCCCTGGTGATGCCTGTCACTCTACAGGCACGATCACCGGGGTAGGATCAGTAAGGAGCCCCCAGATCTCCCTCAAGGTGGGAGAGTGCTAGTGACGGCTCTGAGCCGTCATTAGCACCAGAGTGAGAAACTCTGCGACGGCTCAGAGCCGTCATTAGCACTCAAAGAGTTAAAGGGACACTGAACCCAATTTTTTTCTTTCGTGATTCAGATAGAGCATGCAATTTTAAGCAACTTTCTAATTTACCCCTATTATCAAATTTTCTTCATTCTCTTGGTATCTTTATTTGAAATGCAAGAATGTAAGTTTTTTTTGGTGAACACACTATGTTGTTCTTACTGATTGGTAGATAAATTCACCCACCAATAAACAAGTGCTTTCCATGGTGCTGAACCAAAAAAATAGCTTAGATGCCTTATTTTTCAAATAAAGAAAACTAGAGAACGAAGAAAAATTGATAATAGGAGTAAATTAGAAAGTTGCTTAAAATTGCATGCTCTATCAGAATCCAGAAAGAAAAAAATTTGGGTTCAGTGTCCCTTTAAAGCAAATTAGTATAACCTCTTCTTTCAGAGAGTCTTTGCCTCTATATGTAGTTAAAAGTTTCAACGCAACAGAGAGTGAAACATTTCAAGCAGTGCACCTGCTCTTCCCAGAGCAATCTTACATGTATATTGAAAAAAGCCTTAATAAAGCCACAGATGATCTTAAAGGCAGTTACTCCTCCCAATGATCCTGCCCCACCATCCTCTAGTTATCATGTTGCCATCACTAGCCTCTGGTATACCTTAGCTTTCTTTGTATGGAACGTGAGCTGAAAAGGTTACGGAAATTAGCACAGTGCACAGGACATGTGGTTGGTGCTTGATTGGATATAGAATCTTAGTAAAAATGGGTAAGATAAAGTGACATGAAATAAATGATGTCAGAATCTATAGGTTATTTATGCTGAAGTACAGAGGTAAGGGATGTCTTTTTTACAATAGTATCAGTGTTGGTAAAGCATTTCTATCTGTGCTAGTGCTATTGATGTTGAAATGAATAAAGGCACACATGTTGTTTGCTGTTATAGAGTTAAGTGCCAAATGTACTGTACACAACATGTCTTTTTTTTTTAATACATATTTGCTAAAGTGCCAGTATGATCAAAAGTGTTCAGTTTGCTACGGTTAATGCTTATATTATAATAAGCATAGATAGTATCACTATTAATCTAAATATAGCCAGTGAGGCAAATTGTCCTTATTCCATAAGAAGACATTAATTTAAAAAAAAATAATCATAGGCTAATATAATTAATATTAATTAATATAAATGTTATATGTGCAGTATACTCACTCCATATATTTTGGATGGTCAGCCGAAATGGAGCAGAGTTGGAACCACTTGTATCCTGTAGTTTAAATTTCAACCAAGACTGGGAGTAAAATAAAGGCTCCAATCAAAGTAAAATAGTTCACTTTGTAATATATTCATTAATAACTTACTCCAGTAAAAAACAGATTCCAGCGATGTCACAGCAACAAAATAGAAAGGAAACAGTCGCCTAGATTTAGAATTTTGTCGGTAAAGACCCGCGTAGCTAACACTGCTTTTTTTCCCAGCGCTGATATTTAGAGTTGTCTGAGTGGCTGCGTTAGGCTCAGAAAAGGGAGCGTTGAGCAGAATTTACCTTCCCTTCAACTCTCAATACCAGCGTTGCCTACGGTAGAGGTAATAAGATGGAAAAGCGTGCTCGTGCACGATATCCCCATAGGATACAATGGGGCTGAGCTGGCTTGAAAAAAACCTAACACCTGCAAAAAAGCAGAGTTCAGCTCCTAGCGCAGCCCCATTGTTTCCTATGGGGAAACACTCTTTAAGTCTGCACCTAACACCCTAACCTGAACCCCGAGTCTAAACACCCCTAACCTTACACTTATTAACCCCTAATCTGCTGCCCCCGCTATCGCTGATACCTGCATTATATTATTAACCCCTAATCTGCCACTCCGGACACCACCACAACCTACATTATCCCTATGAACCCCTAATCTGCTGCCCCTAACATCGCCAACACCTATATTATATTTATTACCCCCTAATCTGCCCCCCCCACGTCGCCGCTACCTTACCTACACTTATTAACCCCTAATCTGCCTACCGGACCTCGCCGCCACTATAATAAATGTATTAACCCCTAAACCGCCGCACTCCCGCCTCGCAAACACTATAATAAATTTTATTAACCCCTAATCTGCCCTCCCTAACATCGCCGCCACCTACCTACAATTATTGACCCCTAATATCCTGCCCGCAACGTCGCCGCTACTATAATAAAGTTATTAACCCCTAAACCTAAGTCTAACCCTAACCCTAACACCCCCCTAAATTAAATATAATTTTAACTAAACGAAATAATATTCCTATTATTAAATAAATTATTCCTATTTAAAACGAAATACCTATAAAATAAACCCTAATATAGCTACAATATAACTAATAATTACATTGTAGCTATTTTAGGATTTATATTTATTTTACAGGCAACTTTGTATTTATTTTAACTAGGTACAATAGCTATTAAATATTTAATAACTATTTAATAGCTACCTAGTTAAAATAAGTACAAAATTATCTGTAAAATAAATCCTAACCTAAGTTATAAATACACCTAACACTATACTATCATTAAATTAATTAAATAAATTAACTACAATTAGCTAAACTAAAATACAATTAAATAAACTAATCTATAATACAAAAAAACACTAAATTACAAAAAATAATAAAAAAATACAAAAAGTTTAAACTAATTACACCTAATATAAGCCCCCTAATAAAATAAAAAATCCCCCCAAAATAAAAAAATGCGATACCCTATTCTAAATTACAAAAGTAATCAGCTCTTTTACCAGCCCTTAAAAGGGCTTTTTGCGGGGCATTGCCCCAAAGTAATCAGCTCTTTTACCTGTAAAAAAAATACAACCCCCCCAACATTAAAACCCACCACCCACATACCCCTACTCTAACCCACCCAAAGCCCCCTTAAAAAACCTAACGCTAACCCCCTGAAGATCTCCCTACCTTGAGTCGTCTTCACCCAACCGGGCCGAAATCTTCATCCAAGGTGCACAGAGAAGGTCCTTCATCCGGTAGAAGTCTTCATCCAGGCGGCGTCTTCAATCTTCATCCATCCGGAGCGGAGCCATCTTCAAAGGAGCCGACGCGGAGCCATCCTCTTCAACCGACGACTGAACGACGAATGAAGGTTCCTTTAAGGGACGTCATCCAAGATGGCGTCCCTTCAATTCCGGTTGGCTGATAGGATTCTATCAGCCAATCGGAATTAAGGTAGGAAAAATCTGATTGGCTGATCCAATCAGCCAATCGTATTGAGATTGTATTCTATTGGCTGATTGGAACAGCCAATAGAATGTGAGCTCAATACGATTGGCTGATTGGATCAGCCAATCGGATTGAACTTCAATCTGATTGGCTGATTGAATCAGCCAATCAGATTTAGGGAAGGGGAGGCTGAGGGAGTGCCCCACATAAAAAAAAAAAAATAAAATAAATGGTGGCTCAGCAGGGAAGGGGAGGCAGTGGGAGTGCCCCAATAAAAAAAAGGACAGGGGAGAGAGATCAAAAGAGAAGGGGGGAGAGAGCAAAAGAGGGGGGTGAGAGCAAAAGAGAGGGAGAGCAAAAGAGGAGAGAGAGAGCAAAAGAGAGGGGAGAGGGAGAGCAAAAGAGAGGGGAGAGGGAGAGCAAAAGAGAGGGGAGAGAGAGAGAGCAAAAGAGAGGGGAAAGAGAGGGGAGAGAGAGAGCAAAAGAGAGGGGAGAGGGAAAGCAAAAGAGAGGGTGGAGAGAGAGCAAAAGAGAGGGGAGAGCGAGAGCAAAAGAGAGGGGAGAGGGAGAGCAAAAGAGAGGGGGGAGAGAGAGCAAAAGAGAGGGGGGAGAGAGAGCAAAAGAGAGGTGAGAGGGAGAGCAAAAGAGAGGGGAGAGAGAGAGAGCAAAAGAGAGGGGAGAGCGAGCAAAAGAGAGGGGAGGGAGAGAGCAAAAGAGAGGGGAGAGGGAGAGCAAAAGAGAGAGGGAAGAGAGAGCAAAAGAGAGGGGAGAGAGAGAGCAAAAGAGAGGGAAGAGGGAAAGCAAAAGAAAGGGGGGAGAGAGAGCGAAAGAGAGGGGGAGAGAGAGCAAAAGAGAGGGGAGAGGGAGAGCAAAAAAGAGGGGAGAGGGAGAGCAAAAGAGAGGGGAGAGAGAGAGTGCAAAAGAGAGGGGAGAGAGAGAAAAAGAGGGGAGAGAGAGAGCAAAAGAAAGGGGAGAGAGAGAGCAAAAGAGAGGGGAGAGGGAGAGAAAAAGAGAGGGGGGAGAGAGAGCAAAAGAGAGGAGAGAGAGAGAGCAAAAGAGAGGGGAGAGGGAGAGAAAAAGAGAGGGAGGAGAGAGAGAGCAAAAGAGAGGGGGGAGAGGGCAAAGGAGAGGGGGGAGAGAGAGCAAAGAGAGTGGAGATCCCTGCAAGCTCTTAACCTTGAAGCCCTGTCAGAAACTCTGGATGAGAACTGCTTTGGAGTACTTGCCATGAGTAGTGCAATTCCCGCCAAGTCCATTCTACAAAGGGGGCGTGAGACAGATGACACTCCAGAGTGCATGGTTCCAGAAATTATAGAGGGCCTACAGCCCGTGCACATCGTAAACTTACCCATTGGTTGTAAGATGCAGCAACAGGTCGCGAGATCTTGCGGCTCTCCAGCACCACTGGCAGAAGGCAGCAGAAGCTTATGTTTTGAGAAGGAGAGAGCTATATTGAAGATTACAAGTTGTAACCTACACCAAAGACCACAGCCACTATTCCACCATGATTGGGCTCTTTGGTACCTAAAAATCACATAACTGAAGCAACATGTCTTGGGACTCACAGAGGGATACCCCAAGTGCTGGGAAGCAACGACAGCAGGTTTAACCAAGACTCAGTGGAGACATACACATGTATCAGGAAAACAGGTGTTGGGTAGGCCATCCCTGACTTTTGGACAGTGTTTGTCCAGCTGTGGGATATGTCTTTCCATATCATTTAGCCACATTACCCTCCCTGTTGGACTTCACCAGATCTACATATTGAAGCAGATAGCACCCCAAATGACTATCTAATTCTGAGTATTGGGGACTTATATTCTGTTTCATGGGCCTAACAAATATTCTCATGTTATGTTTAATGCACTTAGAATTGGTCTAATTTTTTTTGCTACTTTAGTATGCCTTGGTCATAGATGCATTGAAGAGATACTCCATATATGGCTCAACGCTTAGGTTCTTTTGTTAGGGGCAATTACAATCTGCTGTTTTATAAAGGTTTAGGTCTCAAACTCATATTATATGCTGTTTATATTTCTATGCCAAGTTATATTGTTTTATAAGTTTAGTTGATATTTGTATGCTAGGACATCCTCTATAGCTCTCAGTACTGGTCTACTGGGGAGCGAAGAAGATTCATATATAATACTTATGATTAAGCTTATATGTATGTATGCCTTAAGTAAGTGGCCGCTGTACTTTAGTCTCAGCATAACTACAACATTCTGCGTTCACCAGAAAAGTTTTGCCATATATACTGCAAGAAGTGTTTGTATCACATTAGCTATCTAATCTTTACTACTGTACCATTAGCGGACTAAGCATGATGTATTAATATAGGGTGATGTGTGGAATACTATATTGTTATACCCTAATATAGATTAAAGTAAAGATTTCTTTGATCCTATATTGTTACAATAATGGCTTTTTGTGACCTTCTCTAAAATAAAGGAAAAATTTAACCATTCCGAGTTATGTAGGTTCAGCTCCTCCAGTTATTCTCATATAAGGAAGTCCTGCTTACTAGCTCACTCATTTCTTACTTGGGGATAGCTAACTAAATTACCCACTTGGATAGAGGATTTCCCTCGCTACCTATTGCCCAGGTATTGGGCCCATACTAGGGTGATAGGGTTCATAACTTTTACTTCTCTATTGACATAGCTAAATATTGACCTAGAATTATAGATACCACAATATTCTATTGATGCACAAGTATGGTTAGTTTATTTACCTAATATGTGACTTTTCCCGTAACCTTGCACATATTAACAACTGGTCCTATACACACCAAGCAATAATTTAGATGACTGTGTTATGTTAGACTATAGAGCATATTAAGATCCATAGTAGATGGCTATGTCTGTACCTTGTAATTCTATGCTTATATAGAGGGATTTCTGTTAAATACTTGTTCTCCCTGTTATCTTTTTGTTCATCTGCCTAATGAAGAACTTAAGAGAGTGCTATTAATCTATAGGGCTAATTTATGTTGTACTATCCTCAATATACCATACTATGAAACATAAGTTTATAATAGGTTGTCTATCTTTGGATGGCTTTCACTATGCTATCCAGAGATCTAGGGATTGTAATATTCATAACAGATGTTTCCTTTAAGTTTTATGATATTATGACTATGGGGGATGGACAATACATGGATTGGTTATTGTGTGTTATCCGAGACCTAATCGTGACAGTTAGTGATGCTAAACAGTTGATATGATGCCATCCATATATATTTATATAACATCCATATCTTACGCCATTTAATTGCATGCTATGACCCTGGGCCGTCCCAGAAGGCTCTGCAGCCCCATTAAGATAATCTTTTAACATTAGGTTACACAGTTTTTATATTACAGGGTTACAGTTATATATTTTGTGAATGTGACTTAATTTCAAACTTCAGAAAAATTCCCAGTTTACTGTCTGGGGTTATTGACTAGCAGCTTTCTGTCTGCTATAAATCTAATCAGATTATAAATAATGTGCCATGGTCTAAAAATGGCCATATAACATTCTAGTCCCACCACCTCCAGCGATGTAAGGTATATTCCCATATATTACTTGGGAGGTCTATAAGGCTTATATGTGACTACCATTCTATATAATGAATACAGCTATGTAGGTCTATGTGTGACTGGAGCAGTAGTCACTCTATAGTTATGTCTTAAACAGAACAAAAATGAGGTTTCATTATGTTCAATTGTTTTATATTTATTTCAGATGGTCACTGTTACAAAAAATGTTTCATTATGTACCCTAGTTATACATATTAACATTTCGACAAAAGTACAGCAGCTGTAAGGCATGACTACTCAAGGACAGATGAAGAATCATAGCTGCAAGCTCATGACAGTATACCTGCTGACAGTGTTACTAGGTATAATTTTCTGTTGACTTTACAGTCTCAAGGTTTTGTAACTGACATACTGGTTTTAAACTCACTTTTCGCCTCCCCATATTTTAAATTGTGTTATATATATATAACTGATGAAGCGCATGTACGCATGCGCGAAACGCGTCAGTTGTCTATCTGTACCTACACCTGTCATTTGGCCATTTGGCTGAATAAAAGATATTAACATCAAGTTTTGCTGTCTCCGGGTCTCCTCCTTTATTCCCCCTGGTGGGATCTATCTTTATATATATATATACATATATATATATATATATATATATATATATATATACAGGGAGTGCAGAATTATTAGGCAAATGAGTATTTTGACCACATCATCCTCTTTATGCATGTTGTCTTACTCCAAGCTGTATAGGCTCGAAAGCCTACTACCAATTAAGCATATTAGGTGATGAGCATCTCTGTAATGAGAAGAGGTGTGGTCTAATGACATCAACACCCTATATCAGGTGTGCATAATTATTAGGCAACTTCCTTTCCTTTGGCAAAATGGGTCAAAAGAAGGACTTGACAGGCTCAGAAAAGTCAAAAATAGTGAGATATCATGCAGAGGGATGCAGCACTCTTAAAATTGCAAAGCTTCTGAAGCGTGATCATCAAACAATCAAGCGTTTCATTCAAAATAGTCAACAGGGTCGCAAGAAGCGTGTGGAAAAACCAAGGCGCAAAATAACTGCCCATGAACTGAGAAAAGTCAAGCGTGCAGCTGCCAATATGCCACTTGCCACCAGTTTGGCCATATTTCAGAGCTGCAACATCACTGGAGTGCCCAAAAGCACAAGGTGTGCAATACTCAGAGACATGGCCAAGGTAAGAAAGGCTGAAAGACGACCACCACTGAACAAGACACACAAGCTGAAACGTCAAGACTGGGCCAAGAAATATCTCAAGACTGATTTTTCTAAGGTTTTATGGACTGATGAAATGAGAGTGAGTCTTGATGGGCCAGATGGATGGGCCCGTGGCTGGATTGGTAAAGGGCAGAGAGCTTCAGTCCGACTCAGACGCCAGCAAGGTAGAGGTGGAGTACTGGTTTGGGCTGGTATCATCAAAGATGAGCTTGTGGGGCCTTTTCGGGTTGAGGATGGAGTCAAGCTCAACTCCCAGTCCTACTGCCAGTTTCTGGAAGACACCTTCTTCAAGCAGTGGTACAGGAAGAAGTCTGCATCCTTCAAGAAAAACATGATTTTCATGCAGGACAATGCTCCATCACACGCGTCCAAGTACTCCACAGCGTGGCTGGCAAGAAAGGGTATAAAAGAAGAAAATCTAATGACATGGCCTCCTTGTTCACCTGATCTGAACCCCATTGAGAACCTGTGGTCCATCATCAAATGTGAGATTTACAAGGAGGGAAAACAGTACACCTCTCTGAACAGTGTCTGGGAGGCTGTGGTTGTTGCTGCACGCAATGTTGATGGTGAACAGATCAAAACACTGACAGAATCCATGGATGGCAGGCTTTTGAGTGTCCTTGCAAAGAAAGGTGGCTATATTGGTCACTGATTTGTTTTTGTTTTGTTTTTGAATGTCAGAAATGTATATTTGTGAATGTTGAGATGTTATATTGGTTTCACTGGTAAAAATAAATAATTGAAATGGGTATATATTTGTTTTTTGTTAAGTTGCCTAATAATTATGCACAGTAATAGTCACCTGCACACACAGATATCCCCCTAAAATAGCTATAACTAAAAACAAACTAAAAACTACTTCCAAAACTATTCAGCTTTGATATTAATGAGTTTTTTGGGTTCATTGAGAACATGGTTGTTGTTCAATAATAAAATGAATCCTCAAAAATACAACTTGCCTAATAATTCTGCACTCCCTGTATATATATATATATATATATATATATATATATATATATATATATATATATATATACCGTATATACACACATAATATATATAAATATATATATATATATATATAACGTATATACACATTTAATATATATATATATATATATATATATATATATATATATATACCGTATATACACACATAATATATATATATACCGTATATACACACATAATATATATATATTCACACACACACATATAAACACACTAGGAATACATAAATATTAATCCTCTAAATTGACTTTTAAACTTTTAGTTAACTTTAAATCAGTGACATTTATAAAGTATAGAAGCTCCAGCTCTGAGAGTGAATAGGTGAGTGACACTAACACAAATCTCACATGATACGTTCTGCAATACAGCACAGCCAAGGTATTAACTCAATAATAATATACTGTATCTGCTCTGCATTACACAGTGCATAAGGTTTCATTCACCAGCCTTTAAATAATTACAGACTGTTGCAAGCACCAGGCAGTATTAGAGACTCATCCTCCGCCCTGTACGTGCCATTTCATATGCATGAGGAGCAGAGACAGCGAGACAGTCAGTGACAGAAGTGCGGATAGTCTGCAGACTGCGGAGCAGTAATTTAAAGTGACTTACGGCTAGATTACAAGTTGTGCGTTAAGGTAAAAAAGGAGCGTTAACACGTCCTAACGCTGCTTTTTTACCACCGCTGCTATTACGAGTCTTGCAGGTATAGGTGTACCGCACACTTTTTTGGCCTTACCGAAAAAAACCTTACGTAAACTTCGTAAACCCTTTTTTCAATGGGACTTGCATAACGCCGATATTATGAGTCTGTCCTGGGAGGCCAAAAAGTGAGCGGTACACCCTCTACCTCCAAGATCCGTAACGCATTCAAGTCAGTACTTATGAGTTTTACACTACAACACCGTAGCATAAAACTTATAACTAAAGTGATAAAAAGTACACTAACACCCATAAACTATCTATTAAACCCTAAACTGAGGCCCTCCCGCATTGCAAACACTAAAATAAAATTATTAACCCCTAATCTGCCGCTCCGGACATCGCCACCACTAGAATAAACATATTAACCCCTAAACAGCCGCACTCCCGCCTCGCAAACACTAGTTAAATATTATTAACCCCTAATCTTCCGCCCCAAACATCCCCACCACCCATCATTACAGTTATAAACTCCTAATCTGCCGCCCCCAACGTCGCCGCCACTATACTAAATTTATTAACCCCTAAACCTAAATCTAACCCTAACACCCCCTAACTTAAATATAATTTAAATAAATCTAAATAAAATTACTATCATTAACTACATTATTCCTATTTAAAACTAAATACCATATTCTTCTGAGTATAGGCCGCACTTTTTTCCCCTGATGTAAGTCTCTAAATCAGGGGTGCGGCCTATACTCAGTATCTTACAGTGAAAGGTCTGGGTGGGGGTTGGGCTGAACCACTGATGTTGCAGGGAGGGGTCCGGGCACACCCTGGGCTTCCTGGACATTTTGTGTGAGCACAGAGTTTTTAGACTTTTGCCCCAATAGTACTGGTATTTCCTAATATGCTGCCAGTCGCCGTAGCTGATCACGTGATCCCGGAACAAGACTTGCCCTGTTCAGACACAGGGAGGACCGTACTGGTAAGAGAAGTGAGATCCGAGGAGGGGACTTGACCGATAGCCCTGAGGACCGGGGTGAGACACTCATTTTACTATGGTACTTTTGTGTGAAAATTCTTAAACGTGTACCGGTATATCCCCCAGCAACAACATGGCACATCAATGTGCTCAGGATGGGAGTGAGAGGGGGATTGATGAGGAGGGGGTTGTGTGAGGAAAAAGGGGGCTATGATTGGTGAGAAGGGCTGAGGGGAGGCTTATGTAAGGTAGGGGTAGTGGTAATAGTGTAAGTAGTGGGCACTGCTTGAGGGAAGGAGTGGGTTAAAAGGAAGCAGCCTGTGAGGGTTATGAGGGTACTTACCTATAAAATAAACCCTAAGCTAGCTACAATATAACTAATAGTTACATTGTATCTATCTTGGGGTTTATTTTTATTTTACAGGCAAGTTTGTATTTATTTTAACTAGGTAGAATAGTTATTGAATAGTTATTAACTATGTAATAACTACCTAGCTAAAATAAATACAAAAGTACCTGTAAAATAAAACCTAACCTAAGTTACAATAACACCTAACACAACACTACAATCAAATAAATTACCTACATTAAATACAATTAAATAAATTAAATTAGCTAAATTACAAAAAAACCCACTAAATTACAGAAAATAAAAAACAAATTACAGATCTTTAAACTAATTACACCTAATCTAATAGCCCTATCAAAATAAAAAGCCCCCCCAAAATAAAAAAAACCCTAGCCTAAACTAAACTACCAATAGCCCTTAAAAGGGCCTTTTGCGGGGCATTGCCCCAAAGAAATCCTCTCTTTTTCCTGTAAAAAAAAAATACAAACACCCCCCCCAACAGTAAAACCCACCACCCACACAACCAACCCCCCCCCAAATAAAATACTAACTAAAAAAACCTAAGCTCCCCATTGCCCTGAAAATGGGATTTGGATGGGCAAAAATTTAGCGCTATTGCAGGCCCAAAACCCTAACCTAAAAAATAAACCCACCCAATACACCCTTCAAAAAATCCTAACACTAACCCCTGAAGATTCACTTACTGGGAGAAGTCTTCATCCGAGCGGCAAGATGTCCTCAATGAAGCCGGCAGAAGTGGTCCTCCAGACGGGCAGAAGTGGTCCTCCAGACGGGCAGGTCTTCATCCAGACGGCATCTTCTATCTTCATCCTTTCGGCGCTGAGCGGGTCAATCTTTAAGACATCCGACGCGGAGCATCCTCTTCAAACGACGGCTTCTTCGTAATGAATATCCAAGATGGCGTCCCTTAGATTCCGATTGGCTGATAGAATTCTATCAGCCAATCGGAATTAAGGTAGAAAAAATCATATTGGCTGATGCAATCAGCCAATAGGATTGAACTTCAATCCTATTGGCTGATCCAATCAGCCAATAGGATTGAGCTTGCATTCTATTGGCTGATTGGAACAGCCAATGGAATGCCAGCTCAATCATATTGGCTGATTGCATTAGCCAATAGGAATTCTTCTACCTTAATTCCGATTGGCTGATAGAATTCTATCAGCCAATCGGAATCTAAGGGACGCCATCTTGGATGACATCACTTAAAGAGATATTCATTACGCAGAAGCCGTCATTTAAAGAGGATGCTCCGCGTAGGATGTCTTGAAGATGGACCCGCTCAGCACCGGAAGGATGAAGATAGAAGATGCCATCTGGATGAAGACTTCTGCCCATCTGGAGGACCACTTCTGCTCGTCTGGAGGACCACTTCTGCTGGCTTCATTGAGGACATCTTGCCGCTTGGACGAAGACTTCTCCCGGTAAGTGAATCTTCGGGGGTTGGTGTTAGGATTTTTTTAAGGGTGTATTGGGTGGGTTTATTTTTTAGGTTAGGGCTTTGGGCCTGCAATAGAGCTAAATGCCCTTTTAAGGGCAATGCCCATCCAAATGCCCTTTTCAGGGCAATGGGGAGCTTAGGTTTTTTTAGTTAGTATTTTATTTGGGGGGGTGGTTGTGTGGGTGGTGGGTTTTACTGTTGGGGGGGGGGGTGTTTGTATTTTTTTTACAGGTAAAAGAGCTGATTTCTTTGGGGCAATGCCCCGCAAATGGCCCTTTTAAGGGCTATTGTTAGTTTAGTTTAAGCTAGGATTTTTTTATTTTGGGGGGGCTTTTTTTTAAAAAGTTTAAAGATCTGTAATTTGTTTTTTATTTTCTGTAATTTAGTGTTTTTTTTTTTTGTGATTTAGCTAATTTAATTTAATTTATTTAATTGTATTTAATATAGGTAATTTATAGCTTAGGGTTTATTTTATAGGTAAGTATTTAGTTTTAAATAGGAATAATGTAGATAATGATAGTAATTTTATTTAGATTTATTTAAATTATATTTAAGTTAGGGGGTGTTAGGGTTAGGGTTAGACTTAGGTTTAGGGATTAATAAATTTAATATAGTGGCGGCGACGTCTGGGGCGGCAGATTAGGGGTTAATAAATATAATGTAGGTGTTGGCGATGTTGGGGACAGCAGATTAGGGGTTCATAAGTATAATGTAGGTGGCGACGGTATCCGGCGCGGCAGATTAGGGGTTAAAAAATATAATGCAGGTGTCGGCGATGTCGGGGTCGGCAGATTAGGGGTTAATAAGTGTAAGATTAGGGATATTTATCATGTTAGGGTGTTAGGTGTAAGCATAAAATGTGTTTCTCCATAGGAATCAATGGGGCTGCGTTACTGAGCTTTACGCTGCTTTTTGGCAGGTGTTAGACTTTTTCTCAGCCGGCTCTCCCCATTGATGTCTATGGGGAAATCGTGCATGAGCACGTACGACCAGCTCACCACTGACTTAAGCAGCGCTGTTATTGGAGTGCGGTATGGAGCACAATTTTGCTCTACGCTCACTTCTTGTCTTTTAACACCGGGTTTATAAAAACCCATAATACCAGCGCTGTAGGAAAGTGAGCGGTGAGAATAAACTGCTCGTTAGCACCGCACTCCTCATAACGCAAAACTCATAATTAACCCGATATTCATGTATACACCATGTGCAGGCCTGTGCTATGTTGTTTTCTAAACATTAACAAATGAGTGCTTGATCATTTCAGTCATTGTATTCCTTCCTTTGTCACACAGTGCAGGATTGTTTGTCCCTTTCTCATTTTAAGTGTAAGTTGTCATCACTAACAGATTTTTTTTTATTGTGTTACATGTTGCAAAAAAAAAAAGGGAAAAATTAAATATATACAAATCACATTTTTTTTTTTTTTTGGGGGGGGGCCCTTTCGTGGATTCTTGCACCAGGGCCCTGAGGTTTCTAGTTACGCCTCTGCTGTCTGTAGTACTATTAGTACTAAATTAGGGTCTAGTATCAGGTCTAGAAACATGATGATCCATTTCACAGCCTGTCTGATTCACTCTCCACTGTAACTGTAACTTGTTACAGTTAGTAATTTTAGTAAACTAGTTCTGAGTGTCACTGTGCTTGCTGTAGACTAGTAGTCTGTACTAGGTTTGCTGCGTCACAGACAGTCAGATAACTTTTACTGTTAGTTACTGACTGTCTGTAGTCTACAGCACGCACAGAACTAACAACTCACTAAGCAGCTACAACAGAGTCACTGTAATACACAGCGCTAGTCTTGTTATCCCGGCGTTGAGCCGGAATGATAGGGAATAACCCAGAGCAGAGATAGCTAGTGAGATGAGGAAGGTGGCACTCACCATAGGCAGGACAGTCCCCAGCAGCAACAGCAGAGCAGTCCAAGGATAAACCACTAGAATGGTCAGGTAGGCAGGGTCTGGCAACAGCAAAGCAGTCCAAAAATAAACCACTAGAATGGTCAGGCAGGCAGGGTTTGGCAACAGTAAAGCAGTCCAAGGATAAGCCACTAGAATAGTCAGGCAGGCAGGGTTTGGCAACATTAAAGCAGTCCAAGGGCACACCACTAGAATGGTCAGGCAGGCAGGTTTTGGCAACAGTAGAGCAGTCCAGCATTGTAAGGGTTAAGGCAGGTAGAGTAGTCAGACAGGCAGGTTCAGCAACAGTAATTAATCCAGCAGTGTAAGGGTTAACGCAGGTAGAGTAGTCAGGCAGGCAGGTTCATTAACAATATTAGGCACAAGAAAGAACGATCTGTCACACCCAGAAGCACACAATGTAACACCTGTACTTGGGCAGTGACAGATCATTCTACAAACATTTAAATAGGCGCAGATTCGCGACACTGAGCTTCGACCGGCATCCGGAGCGTGTGGCGATGACATCAGCGCCGCACAGATCCGGAGCCGACACTGCCCCTGACAACGTCCAGGGAAGGAGACACTGCGCCCCTAGCACTATCTAGAGCAGCATGGCGTGACAGTGTGTGTTTATACGTGTGTGTATATGTGTGTGTATTTGTGTGCATGAGTATGTACAGTATGTATATCTGTGTGGTGTGTATGTGTTTATGTGTGTTTATGTGTGTGCATGTATGTATGTGTTTATATGTGTATGTGTTTATATGTGTATGTGTGTGCATGTATGTATGTGTTTATATGTGTATGTGTTTATATGTGTATATGTATGTGTTTATATGTGTATGTGTGTGCATGTTTGTATGTGTTTATATGTGTATGTATTTATATGTGTATGTGTGTGCATGTATGTATGTGTTTATATGTGTATGTGTTTATATGTGTATATGTATGTGTTTATATGTGTATGTGTGTGCATGTATGTATGTGTTTATATGTGTATGTGTTTATATGTGTATATGTATGTGTTTATATGTGTATGTGTGTGCATGTTTGTATGTGTTTATATGTGTATGTGTTTATATGTGTATGTGTGTGCATGTATGTATGTGTTTATATGTGTATGTGTTTATATGTGTATGTGTGCGCATGTATGTATGTGTTTACATGTGTATGTGTTTATATGTGTATGTGTGTGCATGTATGTATATGTTTATATGTGTATGTGTGTATATGTGTATGCGTGTGCATGTATGTATGTGTTTATATGTGTATGTGTTTATATGTCTATGTGTGTGCATGTATGTATGTGTTTATATGTGTATGTGTTTATATGTGTATGTGTGTGCATGTATGTATGTGTTTATATGTTTATGTGCTTATATGTGTATGTGTGTGCATGTATGTATGTGTTTATATGTGTATGTGTGTGCATGTATGTATGTGTTTATATGTGTATGTGTTTATATGTGTATGTGTTTACATGTGTATGTGTGTGCATGTATGTATGTGTTTATATGTGTTTGGGTTTATATGTGTATGTGTTTACATGTGTATGTGTGTCTATGTGTTTATATGTGTATGTGTTTATATGTGTATGTGTTTATATGTGTGTGTATGTGTTTATATGTATATGTGTTTATATGTGTATGTGTGTGCATGTATGTATGTGTGTGTATGTATGTGCATATGTACGTATGTGAGCTACACATTGTCCCTCCATATCCTCTTCACTGTACTCTTAACAAAACTTAGGCCTAGATTTGGAGTTTGGCGGTAAAAGGGCTGTTAACGCTCCACGGGCTTTTTTCTGGCCGCACCATAAATTTAACTCTGGTATCGAGAGTTCAAACAAATGCTGCGTTAGGCTCCAAAAAAGAGCGTAGAGCATTTTTTCCGCAAATGCAACTCTCGATACCAGAGTTGCTTACGGACGCGGCCAGCCTCAAAAACGTGCTTGTGCACGATTCTCCCATAGGAAACAATGGGACTGTTTGAGCTGAAAAAAAACCTAACACCTGCAAAAAAGCAGCGTTCAGCTCCTAACGCAGCCCCATTGTTTCCTATGGGGAAACACTTCCTACGTCTGCACCTAACACTCTAACATGTACCCCGAGTCTAAACACCCCTAACCTTACACTTATTAACCCCTATTCTGCCGCCCCCGCTATCGCTGACCCCTGCATATTTTTTTTAACCCCTAATCTGCCGCTCCGTAAACCGCCACAACCTACGTTATCCCTATGTACCTCTAATCTGCTGCCCCTAACATCGCCGACCCCTATATTATATTTATTAACCCCTAATCTGCCCCCCTCAACGTCGCCGACACCTGCCTACACTTATTAATTCCTAATCTGCCGAGCGGACCTGAGCGCTACTATAATAAAGTTATTAACCCCTAATCCGCCTCACTAACCCTATCATAAATAGTATTAACCCCTAATCTGCCCTCCCTAACATCGCCGACACCTACCTTCAATTATTAACCCCTAATCTGCCGAGCGGACCTCACCGCTATTCTAATAAATGTATTAACCCCTAAAGCTAAGTCTAACCCTAACACCCCCCTAAGTTAAATATAATTTACATCTAACGAAATAAATTAACTCTTATTAAATAACTTATTCCTATTTAAAGCTAAATACTTACCTGTAAAATAAATCCTAATATAGCTACAATATAAATTATAATTATATTATAGCTATTTTAGGATTAATATTTATTTTACAGGCAACTTTGTAATTATTTTAACCAGGTACAATAGCTATTAAATAGTTAAGAACTATTTAATAGTTACCTAGTTAAAATAATAACAAATTTACCTGTAAAATAAATCCTAACCTAAGATATAATTAAACCTAACACTACCCTATCAATACATTAATTAAATAAACTACCTACAATTACCTACAATTAACCTAACACTACACTATCAATAAATTAATTAAACACAATTCCTACAAATAAATACAATTAAATAAACTAGCTAAAGTACAAAAAATAAAAAAGAACTAAGTTACAAAAAAAAAAAAATATTTACAAACATAAGAAAAATATTACAACAATTTTAAACTAATTACACCTACTCTAAGCCCCCTAATAAAATAACAAAGACCCCCAAAATAAAAAATTCCCTACCCTATTCTAAATTAAAAAAGTTACAAGCTCTTTTACCTTACCAGCCCTGAACAGGGCCCTTTGCGGGGCATGCCCCAAGAATTTCAGCTCTTTTGCCTGTAAAAAAAAACATACAATACCCCCCCCCCCAACATTACAACCCACCACCCACATACCCCTAATCTAACCCAAACTCCCCTTAAAGAAACCTAACACTAAGCCCCTGAAGATCTTCCTACCTTGTCTTCACCATCCAGGTATCACCGATCCGTCCTGGCTCCAACATCTTCATCCAACCCAAGCGGGGGTTGGCGATCCATCATCCGGTGCTGAAGAGGTCCAGAAGAGGCTCCAAAGTCTTCCTCCTATCCGGCAAGAAGAGGACATCCGGACCGGCAAACATCTTCTCCAAGCGGCATCTTCGATCTTCTTCCATCCGGTGCGGAGCGGGTCCATCTTGAAGCAGGCGACGCGGATCCATCCTCTTCTTCCGTTGTCTCCCGACTAATGACGGTTCCTTTAAGGGACGTCATCCAAGATGGCGTCCCTCGAATTCCGATTGGCTGATAGGATTCTATCAGCCAATCGGAATTAAGGTAGGAATTTTCTGATTGGCTGATGGAATCAGCCAATCAGAATCTAGTTCAATCCGATTGGCTGATCCAATCAGCCAATCAGATTGAGCTCGCATTCTATTGGCTGATCGGAACAGCCAATAGAATGCGAGCTCAATCTGATTGGCTGATTGGATCAGCCAATCGGATTGAACTAGATTCTGATTGGCTGATTCCATCAGCCAATCAGAAAATTCCTACCTTAATTCCGATTGGCTGATAGAATCCTATCAGCCAATCGGAATTCGAGGGACGCCATCTTGGATGACGTCCCTTAAAGGAACAGTCATTCGTTGTTCAGTCGTCGGTCCGGATGGATGTTCCGCGCTGGAGGTCTTCAGGATCCTGCCGCTTCGCTCCGGATGGAAGACCATAGAAGATGCCGCCTGGATGATGACTTCAATCGGATGGAAGATCCTCTTCTGCCCCGCTTGGATGAAGACTTTGACCGGATCATGGACCTCTTCAGCCCCCCGCTTGGGCTTGGATCAGGACATCGGAGGAACTCTTCAGGACGGATCGGTGAACCTGGATGGTGAAGACAAGGTAGGAAGATCTTCAGGGGCTTAGTGTTAGGTTTATTTAAGGGGGGTTTGGGTTAGATTAGGGGTATGTGGGTGGTGGGTTGTAATGTTGGGGGGGGTATTGTATTTATTCTTTTACAGGCAAAAGAGCTGAAATTCTTGGGGCATGCCCCGCAAAGGGCCCTGTTCAGGGCTGGTAAGGTAAAAGAGCTTGTAACTTTTTTAATTTAGAATAGGGTAGGGAATTTTTTATTTTGGGGGTCTTTGTTATTTTATTAGGGGGATTAGAGTAGGTGTAATTAGTTTAAAATTGTTGTAATATTTTTCTTATGTTTGTAAATATTTTTTTATTTTTTGTAACTTAGTTCTTTTTTATTTTTTGTACTTTAGCTAGTTTATTTAATTGTATTTATTTGTAGGAATTGTGTTTAATTAATTTATTGATAGTGTAGTGTTAGGTTAATTGTAGGTAATTGTAGGTAGTTTATTTAATTATTTTATTGATAGGGTAGTGTTAGGTTTAATTATATCTTAGGTTAGGATTTATTTTACAGGTAAATTTGTTATTATTTTAACTAGGTAACTATTAAATAGTTCTTAACTATTTAATAGCTATTGTACCTGGTTAAAATAATTACAAAGTTGCCTGTAAAATAAATATTAATCCTAAAATAGCTATAATATAATTATAATTTATATTGTAGCTATATTAGGATTTATTTTACAGGTAAGTATTTAGCTTTAAATAGGAATAATTTATTTAATAAGAGTTAATTTATTTCGTTAGATGTAAATTATATTTAAGTTAGGGGGGTGTTAGTGTTAGGGTTAGACTTAGCTTTAGGGGTTAATCCATTTATTAGAATAGCGGTGAGCTCCGGTCGTCAGATTAGGGGTTAATAATTGAAGTTAGGTGTCGGCGATGTTAGGGAGGGCAGATTAGGGGGTTAATACTATTTATTATAGGGTTAGTGAGGCGGGTTAGGGGTTAATAACTTTATTATAGTAGCGCTCAGGTCCGCTCGGCAGATTAGGGGTTAATAAGTGTAGGCAGGTGTCGGCGACGTTGAGGGGGGCAGATTAGGGGTTAATAAATATAATATAGGGGTCGGCGGTGTTAGGGGCAGCAGATTAGGGGTACATAGGGATAACGTAGGTGGCGGCGCTTTGCGGTCGGAAGATTAGGGTTTAATTATTTTAAGTAGCTGGCGGCGACGTTGTGGGGGGCAGGTTAGGGGTTAATAAATGTAATACAGGGGTCGGCGGGGTTAGGGGCAGCAGATTAGGGGTACATAAGTATAACGTAGGTGGCGGTCGGCAGATTAGGGGTTAAAAATTTTAATCGAGTGGCGGCGATGTGGGGGGAGCTCGGTTTAGGGGTACATAGGTAGTTTATGGGTGTTAGTGTACTTTAGGGTACAGTAGTTAAGAGCTTTATGAACCGGCGTTAGCCAGAAAGCTCTTAACTCCTGCTATTTTCAGGCGGCTGGAGTTTTGTCGTTAGAGCTCTAACGCTCACTTCAGAAACGACTCTAAATACCGGCGTTAGAAAGATCCCATTGAAAAGATAGGATACGCAAATGGCGTAGGGGGATCTGCGGTATGGAAAAGTCGCGGCTGAAAAGTGAGCGTTAGACCCTTTAATCACTGACTCCAAATACCAGCGGGCGGCCAAAACCAGCGTTAGGAGCCTCTAACGCTGGTTTTGACGGCTACCGCCGAACTCCAAATCTAGGCCATAGATTTTTACTATGTCAGCTTTGTACTTTTTTCATTTGGCCCCAGAGCTGCAGGAACAGTAAAGTACTAAGGCCTAGATTTGGAGTTCGGCGGTAGCCGTCAAAACCAGCGTTAGAGGCTCCTAACGCTGGTTTTGGCCGCCCGCTGGTATTTGGAGTCAGTGATTAAAGGGTCTAACGCTCACTTTTCAGCCGCGACTTTTCCATACCGCAGATCCCCCTACGCCATTTGCGTATCCTATCTTTTCAATGGGATCTTTCTAACGCCGGTATTTAGAGTCGTTTCTGAAGTGAGCGTTAGAGCTCTAACGACAAAACTCCAGCCGCCTGAAAATAGCAGGAGTTAAGAGCTTTCTGGCTAACGCCGGTTCATAAAGCTCTTAACTACTGTACCCTAAAGTACACTAACACCCATAAACTACCTATGTACCCCTAAACCGAGCTCCCCCCACATCGCCGCCACTCGATTAAAATTTTTAACCCCTAATCTGCCGACCGCCACCTACGTTATACTTATGTACCCCTAATCTGCTGCCCCTAACCCCTCCGACCCCTGTATTACATTTATTAACCCCTAACCTGCCCCCCACAACGTCGCCGCCAGCTACTTAAAATAATTAACCCCTAATCTTCCGACCGCAAAGCGCCGCCACCTACGTTATCCCTATGTACCCCTAATCTGCTGCCCCTAACACCGCCGACCCCTATATTATATTTATTAACCCCTAATCTGCCCCCCTCAACGTCGCCGACACCTGCCTACACTTATTAACCCCTAATCTGCCGAGCGGACCTGAGCGCTACTATAATAAAGTTATTAACCCCTAACCCGCCTCACTAACCCTATAATAAATAGTATTAACCCCCTAATCTGCCCTCCCTAACATCGCCGACACCTAACTTCAATTATTAACCCCTAATCTGACGACCGGAGCTCACCGCTATTCTAATAAATGGATTAACCCCTAAAGCTAAGTCTAACCCTAACACTAACACCCCCCTAACTTAAATATAATTTACATCTAACGAAATAAATTAACTCTTATTAAATAAATTATTCCTATTTAAAGCTAAATACTTACCTGTAAAATAAATCCTAATATAGCTACAATATAAATTATAATTATATTATAGCTATTTTAGGATTAATATTTATTTTACAGGCAACTTTGTAATTATTTTAACCAGGTACAATAGCTATTAAATAGTTAAGAACTATTTAATAGTTACCTAGTTAAAATAATAACAAATTTACCTGTAAAATAAATCCTAACCTAAGATATAATTAAACCTAACACTACCCTATCAATAAAATAATTAAATAAACTACCTACAATTACCTACAATTAACCTAACACTACACTATCAATAAATTAATTAAACACAATTCCTACAAATAAATACAATTAAATAAACTAGCTAAAGTACAAAAAATAAAAAAGAACTAAGTTACAAAAAATAAAAAAATATTTACAAACATAAGAAAAATATTACAACAATTTTAAACTAATTACACCTACTCTAATCCCCCTAATAAAATAACAAAGACCCCCAAAATAAAAAATTCCCTACCCTATTCTAAATTAAAAAAGTTACAAGCTCTTTTACCTTACCAGCCCTGAACAGGGCCCTTTGCGGGGCATGCCCCAAGAATTTCAGCTCTTTTGCCTGTAAAAGAATAAATACAATACCCCCCCCCCCAACATTACAACCCACCACCCACATACCCCTAATCTAACCCAAACCCCCCTTAAATAAACCTAACACTAAGCCCCTGAAGATCTTCCTACCTTGTCTTCACCATCCAGGTTCACCGATCCGTCCTGAAGAGCTCCTCCGATGTCCTGATCCAAGCCCAAGCGGGGGGCTGAAGAGGTCCATGATCCGGTCAAAGTCTTCATCCAAGCGGGGCAGAAGAGGATCTTCCATCCGATTGAAGTCATCATCCAGGCGGCATCTTCTATGGTCTTCCATCCGGAGTGAAGCGGCAGGATCCTGAAGACCTCCAGCGCGGAACATCCATCCGGACCGACGACTGAACGACGAATGACTGTTCCTTTAAGGGACGTCATCCAAGATGGCGTCCCTCGAATTCCGATTGGCTGATAGGATTCTATCAGCCAATCGGAATTAAGGTAGGAATTTTCTGATTGGCTGATGGAATCAGCCAATCAGAATCTAGTTCAATCCGATTGGCTGATCCAATCAGCCAATCAGATTGAGCTCGCATTCTGTTGGCTGTTCCGATCAGCCAATAGAATGCGAGCTCAATCTGATTGGCTGATTGGATCAGCCAATCGGATTGAACTAGATTCTGATTGGCTGATTCCATCAGCCAATCAGAAAATTCCTACCTTAATTCCGATTGGCTGATAGAATCCTATCAGCCAATCGGAATTCGAGGGACGCCATCTTGGATGACGTCCCTTAAAGGAACCGTCATTAGTCGGGAGACAACGGAAGAAGAGGATGGATCCGCGTCGCCTGCTTCAAGATGGACCCGCTCCGCACTGGATGGAAGAAGATCGAAGATGCCGCTTGGAGAAGATGTTTGCCGGTCCGGATGTCCTCTTCTTGCCGGATAGGAGGAAGACTTTGGAGCCTCTTCTGGACCTCTTCAGCACCGGATGATGGATCGCCAACCCCCGCTTGGGTTGGATGAAGATGTTGGAGCCAGGACGGATCGGTGATACCTGGATGGTGAAGACAAGGTAGGAAGATCTTCAGGGGCTTAGTGTTAGGTTTCTTTAAGGGGGGTTTGGGTTAGATTAGGGGTATGTGGGTGGTGGGTTGTAATGTTGGGGGGGGGGTATTGTATGTTTTTTTTTACAGGCAAAAGAGCTGAAATTCTTGGGGCATGCCCCGCAAAGGGCCCTGTTCAGGGCTGGTAAGGTAAAAGAGCTTGTAACTTTTTTAATTTAGAATAGGGTAGGGAATTTTTTATTTTGGGGGTCTTTGTTATTTTATTAGGGGGCTTAGAGTAGGTGTAATTAGTTTAAAATTGTTGTAATATTTTTCTTATGTTTGTAAATATTTTTTTTTTTTGTAACTTAGTTCTTTTTTATTTTTTGTACTTTAGCTAGTTTATTTAATTGTATTTATTTGTAGGAATTGTGTTTAATTAATTTATTGATAGTGTAGTGTTAGGTTAATTGTAGGTAATTGTAGGTAGTTTATTTAATTAATGTATTGATAGGGTAGTGTTAGGTTTAATTATAGCTTAGGTTAGGATTTATTTTACAGGCAAATTTGTTATTATTTTAACTAGGTAACTATTAAATAGT